>NW_027219874.1:0-25442 GCF_027580195.1 Bos mutus | reverse complement strand
CTGCACCATTGGTGTGTGCTGAGCTGCAGTCACGGTGTCTGCTCAGAGACTGTAGAGACTGCTGCGTCACGTGTTTAGAGTCTGCTTAGCCACTTCATTACAGTCTGCTCAGCTCCATGACGATTTCCTGCTCCTCTCCGTGATTAGTGCCCTCTTAGCCAAGTGATTAGTGCCTGCTCAGCTCTTTGATTATTGCCTCTTAAGGCACGTGATCAGTGCATGATAGCCACGTGATTAGCGCCTCTCAGTCAGGTGATCAGCGCCTCTCAGTCATCTGCTCAGGCATGATAGCCACCTGATCAGTGCCTGCTGAGTCACGGGATCAGTGACTCTCAGTCACGTGATCAGTGCATGCTCAGTCACGTGATCAGTGCCTCTCAGTCACGTGATCAGTGCCTCTCAGTCACGTGATCGGTGCATGCTCAGTCGCATGATCAGTGCATGCTCAGCCACGTGATCAGGGCCTGCTCAGTCACGTGATCAGGGCCTGCTGAATCAAGGGATTAGCGCTTGCTCAGCTGCATGATTAATCCCTGCTCAGCTGCGTGACTCGTGCCTGATCAGCTGTGTGGTTAGTCCCTGCTCAGCTGCGTGATTAGTGCCTACTCAGGACCGGGTTAGGAGCCGGCTGAGTCACGGGATTAGAGTCTGCTTAGCCACTTCATTACAGTCTGCTCAGCTCCATGATTATTGCCTGCTAAGCTGCGTGATTCCTGCCTGCTCAGCTTCTTGAAAATTGCCTGCTGAGCTCAGCTCCATGATTCCTGCTGAGCTGCTGCTCAGCTCAGCTCCATGAAGAGCCTTGTCTGCTGCTGCCAGCTCCAAGATTGCCGCTGTCTGCTGATTCAGCCTCACCCCTGCTGAGCTGCGTGATTCCTGCTGCGTGCTCAGCTCCATGAGCCTGCTGAGTCACGTGTTTAGTGTCTGCTTAGCCACTTCATGGCAGTCTGCTCAGCTCCTTGAAATTTGCCAGCTGAGCTGCGTGATTCCTGCCTGCTCAGCTCCTTGTTTTGTGTCTGCTGAGCTGCGTGATTCCTGCCTGCTCAGCTCCAGGAGTATTGCCTGCTGAGCTGCATGATTGGTGTCTGCTGAGCTGCACCATTGGTGTCTGCTGAGCTGCACCATTGGTATCTGCTGAGCTGCCCAATTGGTGTGTCTGCTCAGTCACGGGTGTAGAGCCTGCTGAGTCACGTGTTTAGAGTCTGCTTAGCCACTTCATTACAGTCTGCTCAGCTCCATGACGATTTCCTGCTCCTCTCCGTGATTAGTGCCTGCTTAGCCCAAGTGATTAGTGCCTGTTCAGCTCTTTGATTATTGCCTCCTGAGGCACGTGATCAGTGCATGATAGCCACGTGATCAGCGCCTCTCAGTCAAGTGATCAGCGCCTGCTCAGTCACGTGCTCAGGCATGATAGTCACCTGATCAGTGCCTGCTGAGTCACGTGATCAGTGCCTGCTCAGTCACGTGATCAGTGCATGCTCAGTCACGTGATCCGTGGCTGCTCAGTCACGTGATCAGTGCCTGCTCAGCCACGTGATCAGTGCATGCTCAGTCACATGATCAGTGCATGCATGCAACCACGTGATCAGGGCCTTCTCAGTCACGTGATCAGGGCCTGCTGAATCAAGGATTAGCGCCTGCTCAGCTGCATGATTAATCCCTTTCAGCTGCATGACTTGGTGCCTGATCAGCTGTGTGATTAGTCCCTGCTCAGCTGCATGATTAGTGCCTGCTCAGGACTGGATTAGGAGCCGGCTGAGTCACGTGTTTAGAGTCTGCTTAGCCACTTCATTACAGTCTGCTCAGCTCCAGGACGATTTCCTGCTCCTCTCCGTGATTAGTGCCCTCTTAGCCAAGTGATTAGTGCCTGCTCAGCTCTTTGATTATTGCCTCTTAAGGCACGTGATCAGTGCATGATAGCCACGTGATTAGCGCCTCTCAGTCAGGTGATCAGCGCCTCTCAGTCATCTGCTCAGGCATGATAGCCACCTGATCAGTGCCTGCTGAGTCACGGGATCAGTGACTCTCAGTCACGTGATCAGTGCATGCTCAGTCACGTGATCAGTGCCTCTCAGTCACGTGATCAGTGCCTCTCAGTCACGTGATCGGTGCATGCTCAGTCGCATGATCAGTGCATGCTCAGCCACGTGATCAGGGCCTGGCTCAGTCACGTGATCAGGGCCTGCTGAATCAAGGGATTAGCGCTTGCTCAGCTGCATGATTAATCCCTGCTCAGCTGCGTGACTCGTGCCAGATCAGCTGTGTGATTAGTCCCTGCTCAGCTGCGAGATTAGTGCCTGCTCAGGACCGGGTTAGGAGCCGGCTGAGTCACGTGATTAGAATCTGCTTAGCCACTTCATTACA
This sequence comes from Bos mutus, assembly GCF_027580195.1. Classification (NCBI taxonomy): domain Eukaryota; kingdom Metazoa; phylum Chordata; class Mammalia; order Artiodactyla; family Bovidae; genus Bos; species Bos mutus. Next base: position 23,078 of record NW_027219874.1, on the reverse strand, counting down.
GTCTGCTCAGCTCCATGATTATTGCCTGCTAAGCTGCGTGATTCCTGCCTGCTCAGCTCCTTGAAAATTGCCTGCTGAGCTGCGTGATTCCTGCTTGCTCAGCTCCATGATTATTGCCTGCTGAGCTGCCATTCCTGCCTGCTCAGCTCCATGATTATTGCTGAGCTGCGTGCGTGATTAGTGCCTGCTCAGTCCGGAGAGAGGAGCCTGCTGAGTCACGTGATTAGAGTCTGCTTATCCACTTCATTACAGCCTTCAGCTCCATGAAATATTGCCTGCTGAGCTGCGTGATTCCTGCTCATGATTCCCTGCTCAGGTCCGTGAGTATTGCCTGCTGAGCTGCGTGATTCCTGCCTGCTCAGCTCCATGATCCTGCTGAGTATTTGCCTGCTGAGCTGCGTGATTCCTGCCTGCTCAGCTCCATGATTATTGCCTGCTGAGCTGCGTGATTCCTGCCTGCTCAGCTCCATGATTATTGCCTGCTGAGCTGCGTGATTCCTGCCTGCTCAGCTTCTTGATTATTGCCTGCTGAGCTGATTCCTGCCTGCTGAGCTCCATGATTACTGCCTGCTGAGCTGCGTGATTCCTGCTTGCTCAGCTCCATGATTATTGCCTGCTGAGCTGCGTGATTCGTGCCTGCTCAGCTCCATGATTACTGCCTGCTGAGCCAGCGTGATTAGAGCCTGCTCAGCTCCAGGATTATTGTCTGCTGGGCTGGGAGATTCGTGCCTGCTCAGTTGTGATTCCTGCCTGCTGAGCTCAGGTGATTAGAGTCTGCTGAGCTGCCTGCATTCTTGGCAGTCTGCTCAGCTCCTTGATTATTGCCTGCTGAGCTGCGTGATTCCTGCCTGCTCAGCTCCTTGATTACTGCCTGCTGAGCTGCGTGATTCCTGCTTGCTCAGCTCCATGATTATTGCCTGCTGAGCTGCGTGATTCGTGCCTGCTCAGCTCCTTGATTACTGTCTGCTGAGCTGCGTGATTCCTGCCTGCTCAGCTCCAGGAGTATTGTCTGCTGGGCTGCAAGATTCGTGTCTGCTCAGTCACGGGTGTCGAGCCTGCTGAGTCACGTGTTTAGAGTCTGCTTAGCCACTTCATGGCAGTCTGCTCAGCTCCTTGAAATTTGCCAGCTGAGCTGCGAGATTCGTGCCTGCTCAGCTCCTTGATTTTTGCCTGCTGAGCTGTGTGATTCCTGCCTGCTCAGCTCCATGAGTATTGCCTGCTGAGCTGCATGATTGGTGTCTGCTGAGCTGCACCATTGGTGTCTGCTGAGCTGCACCATTGGTGTCTGCTGAGCTGCCCAATTGGTGTCTGCTCAGTCACGGGTGTAGAGCCTACTGAGTCACGTGTTTAGAGTCTGCTTAGCCACTTCATTACAGTCTGCTCAGCTCCATGACGATTTCCTGCTCCTCTCCGTGATTAGTGCCCTCTTAGCCAAGTGATTAGTGCCTGCTCAGCTCTTTGATTATTGCCTCTTAAGGCACGTGATCAGTGCATGATAGCCACGTGATTAGCGCCTCTCAGTCAGGTGATCAGCGCCTCTCAGTCATCTGCTCAGGCATGATAGCCACCTGATCAGTGCCTGCTGAGTCACGGGATCAGTGACTCTCAGTCACGTGATCAGTGCATGCTCAGTCACGTGATCAGTGCCTGCTCAGTCACGTGATCAGTGCCTCTCAGTCACGTGATCAGTGCATGCTCAGTCGCATGATCAGTGCATGCTCAGCCACGTGATCAGGGCCTGCTCAGTCACGTGATCAGGGCCTGCTGAATCAAGGGATTAGCGCTTGCTCAGCTGCATGATTAATCCCTGCTCAGCTGCGTGACTCGTGCCTGATCAGCTGTGTGGTTAGTCCCTGCTCAGCTGCGTGATTAGTGCCTACTCAGGACCGGGTTAGGAGCCGGCTGAGTCACGTGATTAGAGTCTGCTTAGCCACTTCATTACAGTCTGCTCAGCTCCATGATTATTGCCTGCTAAGCTGCGTGATTCCTGCCTGCTCAGCTTCTTGAAAATTGCCTGCTGAGCTGCGTGATTCCTGCTTGCTCAGCTCCATGATTATTGCCTGCTGAGCTGCGTGATTCCTGCTCTGCTCAGCTCCATGATTTTTGCCTGCTGAGCTGCGTGATTCCTGCTTGCTCAGCTCCATGCCTGCTCAGTTGCCTGCTGAGCTGCGTGATTCCTGCCTGCTCAGCTCCATGATTATTGCTGCTGAGCTGCGTGATTCCTGCCTGCTCAGCTCCAGATTATTGCCTGAGCTGCTGAGCTGAGCCTGCTCAGTCCGAGAGAGAGGTGCCCAGTCACGTGATTAGAGTCTGCTTATCCACTTCATTACAGCCTTCAGCTCCATAAATATTGCCTGCTGAGCTGCGTGATTCCTGCCTGCCTGCTCCAGGTCCGTGAGTATTGCCTGCTGAGCTGCGTGATTCCTGCTGCTCAGCTCCATGATTATTGCCTGCTGAGCTGCGTGATTCCTGCCTGCTCAGCTCTTGATTATTGCCTGCTGAGCTGCGTGATTCCTGCTTGCTCAGCTCCATGATTATTGCCTGCTGAGCTGCGTGATTCCTGCCTGCTCAGCTCCATGATTATTGCCTGCTGAGCTGTGATTCCTGCCTGCTCAGCTCCATTTAGTGCCTGCTCAGCCCCGAGAGGAGCCTGCTGAATCACGTGATTAGAGTCTGCTGATCCACTTCATTGCCAGCAGCAGCCAGGATTATTGCCTGCTGAATGATTAGAGTCTGCTTCCTGATTCAGTGCTGCTCAGCTCCGTGATTATTGCCTGCTGCCGTGATTCCTGCCTGCTCAGCTCCATGATTATTGCCTGCTGAGCTGCGTGATTCCTGCCTGCTGCCTGCTCAGCTCCATGATTATTGCCTGCTGAGCTGCGTGATTCCTGCTGCTGCTCAGCTCCATTGATTATTGCCTGCTGAGCTGCGTGATTCCTGCTTGCTCAGCTCCATGATTATGCCTGCTGAGCCTGCTGAGCTGCGTGATTCCTGCCTGCTCAGCTCCTTGATTACTGCCTGCTGAGCTGCGTGATTCCTGCCTGCTCAGCTCCAGGAGTTGTGTCTGCTGGGCTGCAAGATTCGTGTCTGCTCAGTCACGGGTGTCTCAGCCTGCTGAGTCACGTGTTTAGAGTCTGCTTAGCCACTTCATGGCAGTCTGCTCAGCTCCGTGATTAGTGCCAGCTGAGCTGCGTGATTCGTGCCTGCTCAGCTCCTTGATTTTTGCCTGCTGAGCTGTGTGATTCCTGCCTGCTCAGCTCCATGATTGTGTTGCCTGCTGAGCTGCACCATTGGTGTCTGCTGAGCTGCACCATTGGTGCTGCTGAGCTGCACCATTGGTGTCTGCTGAGCTGCACCATTGGTGTCTGCTCAGTCACGGGTGTAGAGACTGCTGCGTCACGTGTTTAGAGTCTGCTTAGCCACTTCATTACAGTCTGCTCAGCTCCATGACGATTTCCTGCTCCTCTCCGTGATTAGTGCCCTCTTAGCCAAGTGATTAGTGCCTGCTCAGCTCTTTGATTATTGCCTCTTAAGGCACGTGATCAGTGCATGATAGCCACGTGATTAGCGCCTCTCAGTCAGGTGATCAGCGCCTCTCAGTCATCTGCTCAGGCATGATAGCCACCTGATCAGTGCCTGCTGAGTCACGGGATCAGTGACTCTCAGTCACGTGATCAGTGCATGCTCAGTCACGTGATCAGTGCCTCTCAGTCACGTGATCAGTGCCTCTCAGTCACGTGATCGGTGCATGCTCAGTCGCATGATCAGTGCATGCTCAGCCACGTGATCAGGGCCTGCTCAGTCACGTGATCAGGGCCTGCTGAATCAAGGGATTAGCGCTTGCTCAGCTGCATGATTAATCCCTGCTCAGCTGCGTGACTCGTGCCAGATCAGCTGTGTGATTAGTCCCTGCTCAGTGGCGTGATTAGTGCCTACTCAGGACCGGGTTAGGAGCTGGCTGAGTCACGTGATTAGAATCTGCTTAGCCACTTCATTACAGTCTGCTCAGCTCCATGATTATTGCCTGCTGAGCTGCGTGATTCCTGCTTGCTCAGCTCCATGATTTTTGCCTGCTGAGCTGCGTGATACCTGCTTGCTCAGCTCCATAGTTATTGCCTGCTGAGCTGCGTGATTCCTGCCTGCTCAGCTTCTTGATTATTGCATGCTGAGCTGCGTGATTCCTGCGTGCTCAGCTCCATGATTATTGCTCTGAGCTGCGTAATTAGTGCCTGCTCAGTCCGGAGAGAGGTGCCGTCTGAGTCACGTGATTAGAGTCTGCTTATCCACTTCATTACAGCCTTCAGCTTCATAAATATTGCCTGCTACGTTGCATGATTCCTGGCCTGCTCAGGTCCGTGAGTATTGCCTGCTGAGTTGCGTGATTCCTGCCTGCTCAGGTCCGTGAGTATTGCCTGCTGAGTTGCGTGATTCCTGCCTGCTCAGGTCCGTGAGTATTGCCTGCTGAGTTGCGTGATTCTTGCCTGCTCAGCTCCATGATTATTGCCTGCTGAGCTGCGCGATTCCTGCCTGCTAGCTTCTTGATTATTGCCTGCTGAGCTACGTGATTCCTGCTTGCTGAGCTCCATTATTATTGCCTGCTGACCTGCGTGATTCTTGCTTGCTCAGCTCCATGATTATTGCCTGCTGAGCTGCGTGATTCGTGCCTGCTAGCTCCTTGATTTTTGCCTGCTGAGCTGTGTGATTCCTGCCTGCTCAGCTCCATGAGTATTGCCTGCTGAGCTGCACCATTGGTGTCTGCTGAGCTGCACCATTGGTGTTTGCTGAGCTGCACCATTGGTGTCTGCTCAGTCACGGGTGTAGAGACTGCTGCGTCACGTGTTTAGAGTCTGCTTAGCCACTTCATTACAGTCTGCTCAGCTCCAGGACGATTTCCTGCTCCTCTCCGTGATTAGTGCCCTCTTAGCCAAGTGATTAGTGCCTGCTCAGCTCTTTGATTATTGCCTCTTAAGGCACGTGATCAGTGCATGATAGCCACGTGATTAGCGCCTCTCAGTCAGGTGATCAGCGCCTCTCAGTCATCTGCTCAGGCATGATAGCCACCTGATCAGTGCCTGCTGAGTCACGGGATCAGTGACTCTCAGTCACGTGATCAGTGCATGCTCAGTCACGTGATCAGTGCCTCTCAGTCACGTGATCAGTGCCTCTCAGTCACGTGATCGGTGCATGCTCAGTCGCATGATCAGTGCATGCTCAGCCACGTGATCAGGGCCTGCTCAGTCACGTGATTAGGGCCTGCTGAATCAAGGGATTAGTGCTTGCTCAGCTGCATGATTAATCCCTGCTCAGCTGCGTGACTCGTGCCTGATCAGCTGTGTGATTAGTCCCTGCTCAGCTGCAGGATTAGTGCCTGCTCAGGACCGGGTTAGGAGCCGGCTGAGTCACGTGATTAGAATCTGCTTAGCCACTTCATTACAGTTTGCTCAGCTCCATGATTATTGCCTGCTAAGCTGCGTGATACCTGCCTGCTCAGCTTCTTGAAAATTGCCTGCTGAGCTGCGTGATTCCTGCTTGCTCAGCTCCATGATTATTGCTTGCTGAGCTGCGTAATTAGTGCCCGCTCTGTCCCGAGAGAGGAGCCGGCTGAGTCACGAGATTAGAGTCTGCTTATCCACTTCATTACAGCCTTCAGCTCCATGAATATTGCCTGCTAAGTTGCGTGATTCCTGCCTGCTCAGGTCCGTGAGTATTGCCTGCTGAGCTGCGTGATTCCTGCCTGCTCAGCTCCATGATTATTGCCTGCTGAGCTGCGTGATTCCTGCTTGCTCGGCTCCATGATTATTGCCTGCTGAACTTCGTGATTCCTGTCTGCTCAGCTTCTTGATTATTGCTTGCTGAGCTGCATGATTCCTGCTTTCTCAACTCCATGATTACTGCCTACTGAGCTGCGTGATTCCTACTTGCTCAGCTCCATGATTTTCGCTTGCTGAGCTGCGTAATTAGTGCCTGCTCAGTCCCGAGAGAAGAGCCGGCTGAATCACGTGATTAGAGTCTGCTTATCCACTTCATTACAGCCTTCAGCTACATGATTATTGCCTGCTAAGTTGCGTGATTCCTGCCTGCTCAGCTCCATGATTATTGCCTGCTGAGCTGCGCGATTCCTGCCTGCTAGCTTCTTGATTATTGCCTGCTGAGCTGCGTGATTCCTGCTTGCTCAGCTCCATTATTATTGCCTGCTAAGCTTCGTGATTCCTGCTTGCTCAGCTCCATGATTATTGCCTGCTGAGCTGCGTGATTCGTGCCTGTTCAGCTCCTTGATTACTGTCTGCTGAGCTGCGTGATTCCTGCCTGCTCAGCTCCAAGACTATTGTCTGCTGGCCTGCAAGTTTCGTGTCTGCTCAGTCACGGGTGTCGAGCCTGCTGAGTCACGTGTTTAGAGTCTGCTTAGCCACTTCATGGCAGTCTGCTCAGCTCCTTGAAATTTGCCAGCTGAGCTGCGAGATTCGTGCCTGCTGAGCTCCTTGATTTTTGCCTGCTGAGCTGTGTGATTCCTGCCTGCTCAGCTCCATGAGTATTGCCTGCTGAGCTGCACCATTGGTGTCTGCTGAGCTGCACCATTGGTGTCTGCTCAGTCACGGGTGTAGAGACTGCTGCGTCACGTGTTTAGAGTCTGCTTAGCCACTTCATTACAGTCTGCTCAGCTCCATGACGATTTCCTGCTCCTCTCCGTGATTAGTGCCCTCTTAGCCAAGTGATTAGTGCCTGCTCAGCTCTTTGATTATTGCCTCTTAAGGCACGTGATCAGTGCATGATAGCCACGTGATTAGCGCCTCTCAGTCAGGTGATCAGCGCCTCTCAGTCATCTGCTCAGGCATGATAGCCACCTGATCAGTGCCTGCTGAGTCACGGGATCAGTGACTCTCAGTCACGTGATCAGTGCATGCTCAGTCACGTGATCAGTGCCTCTCAGTCACGTGATCAGTGCCTCTCAGTCACGTGATCAGTGCATGCTCAGTCGCATGATCAGTGCATGCTCAGCCACGTGATCAGGGCCTGCTCAGTCACGTGATCAGGGCCTGCTGAATCAAGGGATTAGCGCTTGCTCAGCTGCATGATTAATCCCTGCTCAGCTGCGTGACTCGTGCCTGATCAGCTGTGTGGTTAGTCCCTGCTCAGCTGCCTGATTAGTGCCTACTCAGGACCGGGTTAGGAGCCGGCTGAGTCACGTGATTAGCATCTGCTTAGCCACTTCATTACAGTCTGCTCAGCTCCATGATTATTGCCTGCTACGCTGCGTGATTCCTGCCTGCTCAGCTTCTTGAAAATTGCCTGCTGAGCTGCGTGATTCCTGCCTGCTCAGCTCCAAGAGTATTGTCTGCTGGCCTGCAAGTTGCGTGTCTGCTCAGTCACGGGTGTCGAGCCTGCTGAGTCACGTGTTTAGTGTCTGCTTAGCCACTTCATGGCAGTCTGCTCAGCTCCTTGAAATTTGCCAGCTGAGCTGCGAGATTCGTGCCTGCTCAGCTCCTTGTTTACTGTCTGCTGAGCTGCGTGATTCCTGCCTGCTCAGCTCCAGGAGTATTGCCTGCTGAGCTGCATGATTGGTGTCTGCTGAGCTGCACCATTGGTGTCTGCTGAGCTGCACCATTGGTATCTGCTGAGCTGCCCAATTGGTGTCTGCTCAGTCACGGGTGTAGAGCCTACTGAGTCACGTGTTTAGAGTCTGCTTAGCCACTTCATTACAGTCTGCTCAGCTCCATGACGATTTCCTGCTCCTCTCCGTGATTAGTGCCCTCTTAGCCAAGTGATTAGTGCCTGTTCGGCTCTTTGATTATTGCCTCCTGAGGCACGTGATCAGTGCATGATAGCCACGTGATCAGCGCCTCTCAGTCAAGTGATCAGCGCCAATCAGTCACGTGCTCAGGCATGATAGTCACCTGATCAGTGCCTGCTGAGTCACGTGATCAGTGCCTCTCAGTCACGTGATCAGTGCATGCTCAGTCACGTGATCCGTGGCTGCTCAGTCACGAGATCAGTGCCTCTCAGCCACGTGATCAGTGCATGCTCAGTCACATGATCAGTGCATGCTCAACCACGTGATCAGGGCCTTCTCAGTCACGTGATCAGGGCCTGCTGAATCAAGGGATTAGCGCTTGCTCAGCTGCATGATTAATCCCTGTTCAGCTGCATGACTCGTGCCTGATCAGCTGTGTGATTAGTCCCTGCTCAGTTGCATGATTAGTGCCTGCTCAGGACTGGATTAGGAGCCGGCTGAGTCACGTGTTTAGAGTCTGCTTAGCCACTTCATTACAGTCTGCTCAGCTCCAGGACGATTTCCTGCTCCTCTCCGTGATTAGTGCCCTCTTAGCCAAGTGATTAGTGCCTGCTCAGCTCTTTGATTATTGCCTCTTAAGGCACGTGATCAGTGCATGATAGCCACGTGATTAGCGCCTCTCAGTCAGGTGATCAGCGCCTCTCAGTCATCTGCTCAGGCATGATAGCCACCTGATCAGTGCCTGCTGAGTCACGGGATCAGTGACTCTCAGTCACGTGATCAGTGCATGCTCAGTCACGTGATCAGTGCCTCTCAGTCACGTGATCAGTGCCTCTCAGTCACGTGATCGGTGCATGCTCAGTCGCATGATCAGTGCATGCTCAGCCACGTGATCAGGGCCTGCTCAGTCACGTGATCAGGGCCTGCTGAATCAAGGGATTAGCGCTTGCTCAGCTGCATGATTAATCCCTGCTCAGCTGCGTGACTCGTGCCAGATCAGCTGTGTGATTAGTCCCTGCTCAGCTGCGAGATTAGTGCCTACTCAGGACCGGGTTAGGAGCCGGCTGAGTCACGTGATTAGATCTGCTTAGCCACTTCATTACAGTCTGCTCAGCTCCATGATTATTGCCTGCTGAGCTGCGTGATTCCTGCCTGCTCAGCTCCTTGATTTTTGCCTGCTGAGCTGCGTGATTCCTGCCTGCTCAGCTCCAGGAGTATTGCCTGCTGCTGGCTGCAAGATTCTTGATTATCTGCTCAGCTCATTCCTGGTGCTCAGCTCCATGATTATTGCCTGCTGAGTCACGTGTTTAGTCACGTGATTAGCTTATCCACTTCATTACAGTCTGCTCAGCTCTGCTTGATGATTCCTGCCTGCCAGCTGAGCTGCTGAGCTGCGTGATTCCTGCCTGCTCAGCTCCTTGATTTTTGCCTGCTGAGCTGTGTGATTCCTGCCTGCTCAGCTCCAGGAGTATTGCCTGCTGAGCTGCATGATTGGTGTCTGCTGAGCTGCACCTCCATTTATGTCTGCTGAGCTGCACCATTGGTTCCTGCCTCTGCTGAGCTGCCCAATGATTATGTCTGCTCAGCTCACGGTGTAGAGCCTGCTGAGTCACGTGTTTAGAGTCTGCTGCTAGCCACTTCAATTACAGTCTGCTCAGCTCCATGATTCCTTCCTGCTCCTCTCCGTGATTAGTGCCCTCTTAGCCAAGTGATTAGTGCCTGCTCAGCTCTTTGATTATTGCCTCCTGAGGCACGTGATCAGTGCATGATAGCTGCGTGATTAGCGCCTGCTCAGCTCAGATTGATCAGCGCCTGCACCATCAGTCACGCTGCTCAGCTCCATGATCAGTCACCTGATGATTCCTTGCCTGCTGAGTCACGTGATCAGTGCCTGCTCAGCTCACGTGATTAGTGCCTGCTCAGCTCCGTGATTGCTGCTGCCTGCTCAGCTCAGTCATGATCAGTGCCTGCTCAGTCACGTGATCAGTGCATGCTCAGTCACATGATCAGTGCATGCTCAGCCACGTGATCAGGGCCTTTTCAGTCACGTGATCAGGGCCTGCTGAATCAAGGGATTAGCGCTTGCTCAGCTGCATGATTAATCCCTGTTCAGCTGCATGACTGCGTGCCTGATCAGCTGTGTGATTAGTCCCTGCTCAGCTGCGTGATTAGTGCCTGCTCAGGACGGGTTAGGAGCCTGCTGAGTCACGTGATTAGAGTCTGCTTAGCCACTTCATTACAGTCTGCTCATTACAGTCTGCTCAGCTCCCGTGATTAGTGCCTGCTCAGCTCACGTGATTAGTGCCTGCTCAGCTCACGTGATTAGTGCCTGCTCAGCTCAGTGATTAGTTGCCTGCTGAGCTGTGATCAGCTGCCTGATTGCTCAGCTCAGCTGATGATTGCCTGCTGAGCTGCGTGCCTCCTGCTGATCTGCTCAGCTCAGTCACGTGATTTTTGCCTGCTGAGCTCGTGATGATTAGTGCCTGCTCAGTCACGTGATCAGTGCATGCTGCTCACATGATCAGTGCATGATTGATGCCTGCTCAGCTTCAGTGCCTGCTGAATCAAGCCTGCTGCTCAGCTGCATGATTAATGCCTGCTCAGCTTGATTCCTGCCTGCTCAGCTCCATGATTAGTGCCTGCTCAGCTGCGTGATTAGTGCCTGCTCAGTCCCGGGATAGGAGCCTGCTGAGTCACGTGATTAGAGTCTGCTTATCCACTTCATTACAGCCTGCTCAGCTCCATGATTATTGCCTGCTAAGCTGCGTGATTCCTGGCCTGCTCAGCTCCGTGATTATTGCCTGCTGAGCTGCGTGATTCCTGCTGCTGCAGCTCCATGATTATTGCCTGCTGAGCTGCTGCGTGATTCCTGCCTGCTCAGCTCCTTGATTATTGCCTGCTGAGCTGCGTGATTCCTGCTTGCTCAGCTCCATGATTATTGCCTGCTGAGCTGCGTGATTCCTGCCTGCTCAGCTCCATGATTTTTGCTTGCTGAGCTGCGTGATTAGTGCCTGCTCAGTCTCCAGAGAGGAGCCAGCTGAGCTCACGTGATTAGAGTCTGCTTATCCTCTTCAGTACAGCCTTCAGCTCCAGGATTATTGCCTGCTTATCCAGTTGCGTGATTCCTGGCCTGCTCAGGTCCGTGAGTATTGCCTGCTGAGCTTGCGTGATTCCTGCCTGCTCAGCTCCATGATTATTGCCTGCTGAGCTGCGTGATTCCTGCCTGCTCAGCTCCATGATTATTGCCTGCTGAGCTGCGTGATTCCTGCCTGCTCAGCTTCCCATTATTGCTTGCCTGCTGAGCTGCGTGATTCCTGCTTGCTCAGCTCCATGATTATTGCCTGCTGAGCTGCGTGATTCTGCCTGTTCAGCTCCTTGATTACTGCCTGCTGAGCTGCGTGATTCCTGCCTGCTCAGCTCCAGGAGTATTGTCTGCTGGGCTGCAAGATTCGTGTCTGCTCAGTCACGGGTGTCGAGCCTGCTGAGTCACGTGTTTTTGAGTCTGCTTAGCCACTTCATGGCAGTCTGCTCAGCTCCTTGAAATTTTGCCAGCTGAGCTGCGAGATTCGTGCCTGCTCAGCTCCTTGATTTTTTGCCTGCTGAGCTGTGTGATTCCTGCCTGCTCAGCTCCAGGAGTATTGCCTGCTGAGCTGCATGATTGGTGTCTGCTGAGCTGCACCATTGGTGTCTGCTGAGCTGCACCATTGGTGTCTGCTGAGCTGCCCAATTGGTGTCTGCTCAGTCACAGTCACGGTGTAGAGCCTGCTGAGTCACGTGTTTAGAGTCTGCTTAGCCACTTCATTACAGTCTGCTCAGCTCCAGACGATTTCCTGCTCCTCTCCGTGATTAGTGCCCTCTTAGCCAAGTGATTAGTGCCTGCTCAGCTCTTTGATTATTGCCTCCTGAGGCACGTGATCAGTGCATGATAGCCACGTGATTAGCGCCTCTCAGTCAGGTGATCAGCGCCTCTCAGTCATCTGCTCAGGCATGATAGCCACCTGATCAGTGCCTGCTGAGTCACGTGATCAGTGCCTCTCAGTCACGTGATCAGTGCATGCTCAGTCACGTGATCAGTGCCTGCTCAGTCACGTGATCAGTGCCTCTCAGTCACGTGATCAGTGCATGCTCAGTCACATGATCAGTGCATGCTCAGCCACGTGATCAGGGCCTGCTCAGTCACGTGATCAGGGCCTGCTGAATCAAGGGATTAGCGCTTGCTCAGCTGCATGATTAATCCCTGCTCAGCTGCATGACTCGTGCCTGATCAGCTGTGTGATTAGTCCCTGCTCAGCTGCGTGATTAGTGCCTGCTCAGGACCGGGTTAGGAGCCGGCTGAGTCACGTGATTAGAGTCTGCTTAGCCACTTCATTACAGTCTGCTCAGCTCCATGATTATTGCCTGCTAAGCTGCGTGATTCCTGCCTGCTCAGCTTCTTGATTATTGCCTGCTGAGCTGCGTGATTCCTGCTTGCTCAGCTCCATGATTGTGCCTGCTGAGATTGCGTGATTCCTGCCTGCTCAGCTCCATGATTTTGCCTGCTGAGCTGCGTGATTCCTGCTCAGCTCCGTGATGCTCAGCTCCATGATTAGCCTGCCAGCTGCTGAGCCTGCTGAGTGATTCCCTGCCTGCTCAGCTCCATTGATTAGTGCCTGCTGCTCTGCTTGATTCATTCCTGCTGCTCAGCTCCATGATTATTGCCTGCTCAGCTGCGTGATTCCTGCCTGCTCAGCTCCTTGATTACTGTCTGCTGCTGCGTGATGCGTGATTCCTGCCTGCTCAGCTCCAGGAGTATTGTCTGCTGGGCTGCAAGATTCCTGTGCGCTCAGTCATTATGCCTGTGCTCGAGCCTGCTGAGTGAGTCAGGTGTTTAGAGTCTGCCTGCACTGCATGATTCAGTCTGCTCAGCTCCATGATTATTGCCAGCTGAGCTGCGAGATTCTTGCCTGCTCAGCTCCATGATTACTGCCTGCTGAGCTGCGTGATTCCTGCCTGCTCAGCTCCATGATTTTTGCCTGCTGAGCTGCGTGATTCCTGCCTGCTCAGCTCCACCATTACTGCCTGCTGAGCTGCGTGATTGGTGCTGCTCAGCTCCATTGGTTGCCTGCTGAGCTGCACCATTGGTGTCTGCTCAGCTGCACCATGTGGAGCCTGCTGAGTCACTGTTTTGCTCTGTCTGCTTTAGCTGCTTCTTCTCATTACAGTCTGCTCAGCTCCAGGACGATTTCCTGCTCCTCTCCGTGATTAGTGCCCTCTTAGCCACGTGATTAGTGCCTGCTCAGCTCTTTGATTATTGCCTCTTGAGGCACGTGATTCCTGCATGATAGCCACGTGATTAGCGCCTGCTCAGTCAGGTGATCAGCCCTCTCAGTCATCTGCTCAGGCATGATAGCCACCTGATCAGTGCCTGCTGAGCTGCGTGATCAGTGACTCTCAGTCACGTGATCAGTGCCTGCTCAGCTGCGTGATCAGTGCCTGCTCAGTCACGTGATCAGTGCCTGCTCAGTCACGTGATCAGTGCATGCTCAGTCCATGATCAGTGCATGCTCAGCCACGTGATCAGGGCCTGCTCAGCTCACGTGATTAGGGCCTGCTGAATCAAGGGATTAGCGCTTGCTCAGCTGCATGATTAATCCCTGCTCAGCTGCGTGATTCCTGCCTGATCAGCTGTGTGATTAGTCCCTGCTCAGCTGCGTGATTAGTGCCTGCTCAGGACCGGGTTTGGAGCCGGCTGAGTCACGTGATTAGAGTCTGCTGCAGCCACTTCATTACAGTCTGCTCAGCTCCATGATTATTGCCTGCTGAGCTGCGTGATTCCTGCCTGCTCAGCTTCTTGAAAATTGCCTGCTGAGCTGCGTGATTCCTGCCTGCTCAGCTCATGGGTGCCTGCTGCTGCCTGCTGAGTCACGTCCTGCGGGTGTCGAGCCTGCTGAGTCACGTGTTTAGTGTCTGCTTAGCCACTTCAGCAGCAGTCTGCTCAGCTCCATGATTTGCCAGCTGAGCTGCGTGATTCGTGCCTGCTCAGCTCCTTGATTTTTGCCTGCTGAGCTGTGTGATTCCTGCCTGCTCAGCTCCAGGAGTATTGCCTGCTGAGCTGCATGCTGCTGAGCTGCACCATTGGTGTCTGCTGAGCTGCACCATTGGTGTCTGCTCAGCTCACGGTGTCTGCTCAGTCAGAGAGCCTGCTGAGTCACGTGTTTAGAGTCTGCTTAGCCACTTCATTACAGTCTGCTCAGCTCCATGACGATTTCCTGCTCCTCTCCGTGATTAGTGCCCTCTTAGCCAAGTGATTAGTGCCTGCTCAGCTCTTTGATTATTGCCTCTTAAGGCACGTGATCAGTGCATGATAGCCACGTGATTAGCGCCTCTCAGTCAGGTGATCAGCGCCTCTCAGTCATCTGCTCAGGCATGATAGCCACCTGATCAGTGCCTGCTGAGTCACGGGATCAGTGACTCTCAGTCACGTGATCAGTGCATGCTCAGTCACGTGATCAGTGCCTCTCAGTCACGTGATCAGTGCCTCTCAGTCACGTGATCAGTGCATGCTCAGTCGCATGATCAGTGCATGCTCAGCCACGTGATCAGGGCCTGCTCAGTCACGTGATCAGGGCCTGCTGAATCAAGGGATTAGCGCTTGCTCAGCTGCATGATTAATCCCTGCTCAGCTGCGTGACTCGTGCCTGATCAGCTGTGTGGTTAGTCCCTGCTCAGCTGCGTGATTAGTGCCTACTCAGGACCGGGTTAGGAGCCGGCTGAGTCACGTGATTAGAGTCTGCTTAGCCACTTCATTACAGTCTGCTCAGCTCCATGATTATTGCCTGCTACGCTGCGTGATTCCTGCCTGCTCAGCTTCTTGAAAATTGCCTGCTGAGCTGCGTGATTCCTGCTTGCTCAGCTCCATGATTATTGCCTGCTGAGCTGCGTGATTCCTGCTTGCTCAGCTCCATGATTTTTGCCTGCTGAGCTGCGTGATACCTGCTTGCTCAGCTCCATAGTTATTGCCTGCTGAGCTGCGTGATTCCTGCCTGCTCAGCTTCTTGATTATTGCATGCTGAGCTGCGTGATTCCTGCGCGCTCAGCTCCGCGTGATTATTGCTGATGAGCTGCGATGAGTGCCTGCTGCTCAGCACCATGAGAGAGAGGTGCCGCTGATTCACGTGCTCAGCTCTGTTATCCACTTCATTACAGCCTCAGCTTCATGATTATTGCCTGCTCAGTTGCGTGATTCTTGCCTGCCTCAGCTGAATCATTATTGCCTGCTGAGCTGCGTGATTCCTGCCTGCTCAGCTCCGTGATTATTGCCTGCTGAGCTGCGTGATTCCTGCCTGCTCAGGTCCGTGATTATTGCCTGCTGAGCTGCGTGATTCCTGCCTGCTGAGCTCCATGATTATTGCCTGCTGAGCTGCGTGATTCCTGCCTGCTCAGCTCCATTGATTATTGCCTGCTGAGCTGCGTGATTCCGGCCTGCTCAGCTCCATGATTATTGCCTGCTGAGCTGCGTGATTCCTGCTTGCTCAGCTCCATGATTATTGCCTGCTGAGCTGCGTGATTCCTGCCTGCTCAGCTCCATTGATTATTGTCTGCTGGGCTGCATGATTCGTGGTGCCTGCTCAGTCACTTGATGTCGAGCCTGCTGAGTCAGGTGTTTAGAGTCTGCTTAGCCACTTCATTACAGTCTGCTCAGCTCCATAAATTTGCCTGCTGAGCTGCGTGATTCGTGCCTGCTCAGCTCCTTGATTACTGTCTGCTGAGCTGCGATGATTCCTGCCTGCTCAGCTCCAGGATTAGTATTGCCTGCTGAGCTGTGTGATTCTGCTGCCTGCTCAGCTCCTTGATTACTGCCTGCTGAGCTGCGTGATTCCTGCCTGCCTGCTGATCAGCTCTCAGTCAGTGATTGCATGCTGGGCTGCGTGATTCAGTGCCTGCTCAGTCACGTGATCAGTGCCTGCTCAGTCACGTGATTAGAGTCTGCTAGCTGCCACTTCCTGCAGTCTGCTCAGCTCCATGATTAGTGCCTGCTGAGCTGCGTGATTCCTGCCTGCTCAGCTCCATGATTTTGCCTGCTGAGCTGCGTGATTGATTTGCTCAGCTCCTGAGTGCCTGCTGAGCTCACGTGATTAGTGCCTGCTGAGCTGCACTTGATTAATCCCTGCTCAGCTGCACCATGATTATTGCCTGCTGAGCTGCGTGATTGGTGCCTGCTCAGCTGCGTGATTAGAGCCTGCTGAGCTGCGTGATTAGAGCCTGCTCAGCTCCAGTGATTAGAGCCTGCTGAGCTGCACTTCGTGATTTCCTGCTCAGCTCCAGATTAGTGCCTGCTGAGCTGCGTGATTCCTGCCTTCAGCTCCGTGATTATTGTCTGCTGCTCAGCCAAGTGATCGTGCCTGCTCAGCTCGTGATTATTGCCTGCTGAGCTGCGTGATTAGTGCCTGCTCAGCCACGTGATTCCTGCCTGCTCAGCTCACGTGATTAGCCTGCTGAGCTGCGTGATTCAGCCTGCTCAGCTCCATGATTATTGCCTGCTGAGCTGCTTCAGTGCCTGCTCAGCCTGCTCAGTCATTATTGCCTGCTGAGCTGCGTGATTCCTGCCTGCTCAGCTCCTGATCATATTGCCTGCTGAGCTGCAGTGATTCCTGCCTGCTCAGCTCCATGATTATTGCCTGCTGAGCTGCGTGATTCCTGCCTGCTGCAGCTGCTGCAATTGCCCTGCTGAGCTGCGGATTCCTGCCTGCTCAGCTCCATGATTAGTGCCTGCTGAGCTGCGTGATTCCTGCCTGCCTGCTCAGCTCCTGCTGAGTGATTGCCTGCCTGCTGCGTGATTGAGCTGCCTGATCAGCCTGCCAGTCCATTATTTTGCCTGGCTGAGCTGCGTGATTCCTGCCTGCTCAGCTCCAGTGATTAGTGCCTGCTGAGCTGCGTGATTGGTGCCTGCTCAGTCTCACGTGATTAGTCCTGCTGAGCTCACGTGATTATTGTCTGCTGAGCTGCTCAGCCACGTGATTGCAGTCTGCAGCTCAGCTCCAGGATTATTGCCTGCTGAGCTGCGTGATTCCTGCCTGCTCAGCTCCGTGATTAGTGCCTGCTGAGCTGCGTGATTGCCTGCCTGCTCAGCTCCATGATTAGTGCCTGCTGAGCTGCGTGATTCCTGCCTGCTCAGCTCCCTGATTATTGCCTGCTCAGCTGCGTGATTCCTGCCCTGATCAGCCTGCTGAGTCACGTGTCTGCTGCTCAGCTGCGTGATTAGTGCCTGCTCAGCCACGTGATCAGTGCCTGCTCAGTCACGTGATTAGTGCCTGCTCAGCCACGTGATTACAGCCTGCTCAGCTCCATGATTAGTGCCTGCTGAGCCACGTGATTAGTGCCTGCTCAGCTCCCGATTGATTATTGCCTGCTGAGCTGCGTGATTAGATTGCTGCCTGCTCAGCTGCATGATTATTGCCTGCTGAGCTGCTTAGTCCATGATTCCTGCCTGCTCAGCTGCGTGTGCCTGCTCAGCTGCCCGATTGATTGCTGCTCAGCACGGGTGATTAGCTGCCTGCTGAGTCACGTGATTAGAGCCTGCTTAGCCACACGCGATCAGTCTGCTCAGCTCCATGATTATTTGCCTGCTCAGCTCCGTGATTCAGTGCCTGCTCAGCTCACGTGATTAGTGCCTGCTGAGCTCACGTGATTCCTGCCTGCTCAGCTCACGTGATTAGTGCCTGCTGAGTCACGTGATTCCTGCCTGCTCAGCTCCATGATTAGTGCCTGCTCAGCTGCTGATTAGGCCCTGCTCAGCCACCTCAATCATTAGTGCCTGCTGAGTGATTAAGTCCTGCTCAGTGATTACTGCTCTCAGCTCAGCTTGATTAGTGCCTGCTCAGCTGCGTGATTCCTGCCTGCTCAGCTCCGTGATTAGTGGCCTGCTGAGTCACGTGATTAGAGTCCTGCTCAGCCACCGTGATTATTGCCTGCTCAGCTGCGTGATTATTGCCTGCTCAGCTCACGTGATTCAGGGCCTGCTCAGCTCAGGATAGTGCCTGCTGAGCTGCGTGATTCCTGCCTGCTCAGCTCCATGATTATTGCCTGCTGAGCTGCGTGATTCCTGCCTGCTCAGCTCCGATTAGTGCCTGCTGAGCTGCGTGATTCCTGCCTGCTGAGTCACGTGATTAGAGTCTGCTTAGCCACTTCATTACAGCCTGCTCAGCTCCATGATTATTGCCTGCTGAGCTTGCGTGATTCCTGCCTGCTCAGGTCCGTGAGTATTGCCTGCTGAGCTGCGTGATTCCCCTGCCTGCTCAGCTCCATGATTATTGCCTGCTGAGCTGCGTGATTCCTGCCTGCTCAGCTCCATGATTATTGCCTGCTGAGCTCACGTGATTCCTGTCTGCTCAGCTCCATGATTATTGCCTGCTGAGCTGCGTGATTCCTGCTTTGCTCAGCTCCATGATTACTGCCTGCTGAGCTGCGTGATTCCTGCCTGCTCAGCTCCATGATTTTGCCTGCTGAGCTGCACGAGTCTGCTTGCTGCCAGCTCAGTTATCCCTGAGAGAGAGATTGCCTGCTGAATCACGTGATTAGAGTCTGCTGATCCACTTCATTGCCCTGCAGCCTGTGATTATTGCCTGCTGAGCTGCGTGATTCCTGCCTGCTCAGCTCCATGATTATTGCCTGCTGAGCTGCGTGATTCCTGCCTGCTCAGCTCCTTGATTATTGCCTGCTGAGCTCACGTGATTCCTGCCTGCTCAGCTCCATGATTATTGCCTGCTGAGCTGCGTGATTCCTGCTTGCTCAGCTCCATGATTATTGCCTGCTGAGCTGCGTGATTCCTGCCTGCTCAGCTCCTGATTAGTGCCTGCTGAGCTGCGTGATTCCTGCCTGCTCAGCTCCAAGACTATTGTCAGTGCTCTGCAAGTGCCTGCTCAGTCTGCGTCTGCTCAGTCACGGTGTCGAGCCTGCTGAGTCACGTGATTTAGAGTCTGCTTAGCCACTTCATTCAGTCTGCTCAGCTCAGCCTTTGAAATTGATTAGTGCCTGCTCAGCTGCGTGATTCGTGCCTGCTCAGCTCCTTGATTTTTGCCTGCTGAGCTGTGTGATTCCTGCCTGCTCAGCTCCATGATTATTGCCTGCTGAGCTGCATGATTCCTGTCTGCTCAGCTGTGTGATTA
The DNA here is from genome assembly GCF_027580195.1 of Bos mutus. Lineage (NCBI taxonomy): Eukaryota > Metazoa > Chordata > Mammalia > Artiodactyla > Bovidae > Bos > Bos mutus. The sequence continues at coordinate 4,205 of NW_027219874.1, read as the reverse complement.
GTGCTCTGAGCTGCGTGATTAGCCTGCACGGGTCCATGAGACTGCCTGCTGAGTCACGTGTTTAGAGTCTGCTGCTAGCCACTTCATTACAGCCTGCTCAGCTCCATGACGATTTCCTGCTCCTCTCCGTGATTAGTGCCCTCTGAGCCAAGTGATTAGTGCCTGCTCAGCTCTTTGATTATTGCCTGCTCTAGCTCGTGATTGTGCCTGATAGCCACGTGATTAGCGCCTGCTCAGTCAGGTGATTATTGCTGCTCAGTCATCTGCTCAGGCATGATTCTTGCCTGATCAGCTGCCTGCTGAGTCACGGGATCAGTGACTCTCAGTCACGTGATTCCAGCCTGCTCAGCTCACGTGATTGGTGCCTGCTGAGCTCACGTGATTTTCGCCTGCTCAGCTCCGTGATTAGTGCCTGCTCAGTCGCGTGATCAGTGCATGCTCAGCCACGTGATTAGGGCCTGCTGAGCTGCGTGATCAGGGCCTGCTGAGCTCAAGGGATTAGCGCCTGCTGAGCTGCATGATTAATCCCTGCTCAGCTGCTGAGCGTGATTCGTGCCTGATCAGCTGTGTGGCTAGTCCCTGCTCAGCTGCTCTGATTAGTGCCTGCTGAGGACCGGGTGATTCCTGCTTGCTGAGCTCGTGATTAGAGCCTGCTTAGCCACTTGATTCCAGCTGCTCAGCTCCATGATTATTGCCTGCTGAGCTGCGTGATTCCTGCCTGCTCAGCTCCTTGATTACTGTCTGCTGAGCTGCGTGATTCCTGCCTGCTCAGCTCCAGGAGTATTGTCTGCTGGCCTGCAAGTTTCGTGTCTGCTCAGTCACGGGTGTCGAGCCTGCTGAGTCACGTGTTTAGAGTCTGCTTAGCCACTTCATGGCAGTCTGCTCAGCTCCTTGAAATTTGCCAGCTGAGCTGCGAGATTCGTGCCTGCTCAGCTCCTTGATTTTTGCCTGCTGAGCTGTGTGATTCCTGCCTGCTCAGCTCCAGGAGTATTGCCTGCTGAGCTGCATGATTGGTGTCTGCTGAGCTGCACCATTGGTGTCTGCTGAGCTGCACCATTGGTGTCTGCTGAGCTGCCCAATTGGTGTCTGCTCAGTCACGGTGTAGAGCCTGCTGAGTCACGTGTTTAGAGTCTGCTTAGCCACTTCATTACAGTCTGCTCAGCTCCATGACGATTTCCTGCTCCTCTCCGTGATTAGTGCCCTCTTAGCCAAGTGATTAGTGCCTGCTCAGCTCTTTGATTATTGCCTCCTGAGGCACGTGATCAGTGCATGATAGCCACGTGATCAGCGCCTCTCAGTCACGTGATCAGCGCCTCTCAGTCACGTGCTCAGGCATGATAGTCACCTGATCAGTGCCTGCTGAGTCACGTGATCAGTGCCTCTCAGTCACGTGATCAGTGCATGCTCAGTCACGTGATCAGTGCCTCTCAGTCACGTGATCAGTGCCTCTCAGTCACGTGATCAGTGCATGCTCAGTCGCATGATCAGTGCATGCTCAGCCACGTGATCAGGGCCTGCTCAGTCACGTGATCAGGGCCTGCTGAATCAAGGGATTAGCGCTTGCTCAGCTGCATGATTAATCCCTGCTCAGCTGCGTGACTCGTGCCTGATCAGCTGTGTGATTAGTCCCTGCTCAGCTGCGTGATTAGTGCCTACTCAGGACCGGGTTAGGAGCCGGCTGAGTCACGTGATTAGAGTCTGCTTAGCCACTTCATTACAGTCTGCTCAGCTCCATGATTATTGCCTGCTAAGCTGCTGCGATTCCTGCCTGCTCAGCTGAGCTGCGTGATTCCTGCCTGCTCAGCTCCATGATTATTGCCTGCTGAGCTGCAGCGCCTTCCTGCATCTGCTCAGCTCGATTTTGCCACCTGCTGAGCTGCCTGCTGATTCACGTGTTGCTCAGTCCATCTGATTTAGCCACTTCAGCTGGCAGTGCCTGCTCAGTCACGTGATCAGTGCCAGCTGAGCTGCGTGATTCGTGCCTGCTCAGCTCCATGATTATTGCAGCCTGAGCTGCGTGATTCCTGCCTGCTCAGCTCCATGATTCCTGCCTGCTGAGCTCCATGATTAGTGCCTGCTGAGCTGCACCATTAATGTCTGCTGAGCTGCGTGATTGGTGCCTGCTGAGCTGCCCAATTGGTGCTCTGCTCAGTCCGGATTATTGCCTGCTGAGTCACGTGTTTTCCTGTCTGCTTAGCCACTTCATTACAGTCTGCTCCAGCTCCGTGATTCTTTCCTGCTCCTCTCCATGATTATTGCCTGCTGAGCTGCGTGATTGAGCCTGCTCAGCTCTCTTTGATTATTGCCTGCTGAGCTGCGTGATTCAGTGCCTGCTCAGCCCATGATTACGCGCCTCTGAGCTCAAGTGATTAGCGCCTGCTCAGCCGCGATTCAGGCCTGATAGTCACCTGATTGAGTGCCTGCTGAGTCACGTGATTCCAGTGCCTCTCTGCAGCCGTGATCAATTTGCTGAGTCTGCGTGATCCCATTGGCTGCTCAGTCCGGGTGTCAGTGCCTGCTGAGCTGCACGTGATTCCTGCCTGCTCAGTCACATGATTATTGCCTGCTGAGTTGCGTGATTCAGGCCTGCTCAGCTCCGTGATTAGGCCCTGCTGAGCTGCGCCATTCTTGCCTGCTGTTCAGCTCCATGATTATTGCCTGATCAGCTGCGTGATTAGTGCCTGCTGAGCTGCATGATTAGTGCCTGCCTGCTCAGGACTGGATTAGCGCCTGCTGAGTCACGTGTTTAGAGTCTGCTTAGCCACTTCATTACAGTCTGCTTGCTCAGCTCCAGGACGATTTCCTGCTGAGCTCCGTGATTAGTGCCCTCTTAGCCAAGTGATTAGTGCCTGCTCAGCTCTTTGATTATTGCCTGCTGCACGTGATCATTGCATGATAGCCACGCCCATTAGCGCCTCTCAGTCAGGTGATCAGCGCCTCTCAGTCATCTGCTCAGGCATGATGACCTGATCAGTGCCTGCTGAGTCACGGGATCAGTGACTGCTCAGTCACGTGATCAGTGCATGCTCAGTCACGCGATCAGTGCCTCTCAGTCACGATTCAGTGCCTGATCAGCTCACGTGATTAGTGCCTGCTCAGCTCGCATGATTCCTGCATGCTCAGCCACGTGATCAGGGCCTGCTGAGTCACGTGATTAGAATCTGCTGAGCCACTTCATTAGCGCCTGCTCAGCTCTGCGTGATTATTGCCTGCTCAGCTGCGTGATCACCTGCCTGCTCAGCTGCGTGATTAGTCCCTGCTCAGTGCTGAGCTGCCTGATTCCGGTTAGAGCTGGCCATGACACGGATTAGCTTGCTGAGCTGCGTGATTCCTGCCTGCTCAGCTCCATGATTAGTGCTGCTGAGCTGCGTGATTAGTCCCCTGCTCAGCTCCATGATTTTTGCCTGCTGAGCTGCGTGATTCCTGCTTGCTCAGCTCCATGATTATTTGCCTGCTGAGCTCACGTGATTCCTGCCTGCTCAGCTTCTTGATTATTGCCTGCTGAGCTGCGTGATTCCTGCTTGCTCAGCTCCATGATTATTGCTGCTGAGCTGCGTGATTAGTGCCTGCTCAGCTCCGGAGAGATTAGGTGCCGCTGAGTCACGTGATTAGAGTCTGCTTATCCACTTCATTACAGCCTTCAGCCTGCTATTGCAGCTACGCATGATTCCTGCCTGCTCAGGTCCGCTGCCTGCTGAGCTGCGTGATTCCTGCCTGCTCAGCTCCGTGAGTATTGCCTGCTGAGCTGCGTGATTCCTGCCTGCTCAGGTTATTGCCTGCTGAGCTGCGTGATTCCTGCCTGCTCAGCTCCATGATTAGAATCTGCTGAGCACGCGGATTCCTGCCTGCTCAGCTCCGTGATTATTGCCTACTGAGCTGCGTGATTCCTGCCTGCTCAGCTCCATGATTATTGCCTGCTGAGCTGCGTGATTCCTGCTTGCTCAGCTCCATGATTATTGCCTGCTGAGCTGCGTGATTCCTGCCTGCTCAGCCCATTGATTAAGCCTTCAGCCTGCTGAGCCACGCGATTCCCGCTTGCTCAGCTCCATTATTGCCTGCTGAGCCGCGTGATTCAGCTCCATGATTATTGCCTGAGTCTGAGTCTGCGTGATTCCTGCCTGCTGCAGCTCCATGATTATTGCCTGCTGAGCTGCGTGATTCCCGCCTGCTCAGCTCCATGATTATTGCCTGCTGAGCTGGGCGTG
>NW_027219873.1:0-56845 GCF_027580195.1 Bos mutus | reverse complement strand
CACGCGGATATCATGCACTGATCACGCCGCTGATCATACACTGATCACGCAGCCAATGCACCGATCACTTCGGGCTGGATCATACACTCTTCACGGACTGACTGCGCAATTGATCACGGCGCCATCATGCATTATCATGATCGCTACGCACCATCACGTCGATTATCATACACTGATCACGGAGTGATCATGCACTGATCACGGACTGATCATGCACCGACTCGCATTATGCACTGCTCACGTGGTTGACTCATGCAATGATCACGTGATCGACCGCGCACTGATCCGTGGCTATCATGCGTACGGGCTCACGTGCTGATAATACACTGATCACGTGACTGATCATGCACTGATCACGGACTGATCACACGTGCCTGATCATGCACTGATCACGGCTGGCTGATAACCCGCACTGATCACGCGATCACGACTGATCATCCACCGATCACGAGCGGGCACTGATCACCCTGCATGCACTGATCACGTGGCTATCGCGCACTGATCACGGGACTGATCGTACACTGATCACGGAGCTGGATCAATGCACTGATCACGGGACTAAATGCACTGATCACGTGGATGATCATTACACTGATCACGGACTGACCATGCACTGATCACGTGACTGATCATGCACTGATCAGTTGACTGATCATGCACTGATCACGTGGCTGATCATGCACTGATCACGCGGCTGATAATGCACCGATCACGCGGCTATCATGCACCGATCACCTGGCTGATCGCACTGATCACGAAATGCGACGTGATCATACACTGATCACGCGACTGCCGCACACTGATCACGCGGCTGATCATGCACACTGATCACGCGACAGATCATGCACAGATCACGTGGCTATCATGCACTGATCACGTGACTGATCATGCACACTGATCACGTGGACTGATCATGCACTGATCACGCGATCTATCATGCACTGATCACGCGGCTGATCATGCACTGATCACGCGGACTGATCATGCACTGATCACGTGACTGATCATGCACTGATCACGGGATGATCATGCACTGATCACGGGCTGATCATGCACCGATCACGTGGCTGATCATGCACTGATCACGTGGCTGATCATGCACTGATCATCGCGGCTGATCATGTACTGATCACGTGACTGATCATGCACTGATCACGCGGTTGATCATGCACTGATCACGTGGCTGATCATGCACTGATCACGTGGCTGATCATGCACTGATCACGCGACTGATCACGCACTGATCACGCGACTGATCATGCACCGATCACGTGACTGATCATGCACCGATCACGTTTGGTCTCATACACTGATCACGTGCCTGTGGATGCAATGAACACGAGCTGATCATGCACTGAATCACTCATCAGGCAATGAATCATACCACTCACGCTGAGAAATCATGCACTGATCACGTGGCTGATCATGCACGATCACGAGGCTGTACATGCACTGATCACGGAATTGATCATACACCGATCACGCAGTGATCATGCAGATCACGCCTGAGCACTGATCACGTGACTGATCATGCACTGATCACGTACGGCTGATCATACACTGACTGAACGGGTGGCTCATGCACTGATCACGTGATTGATCATGCACTGATCACGTAGCTGATCATGCACCAATCACGCGGCTGATCATGCACTGATGACATGGCTGATCATGCACTGATCACGTGACTGATCATGCACTGATCACGTGACTGATCATGCACTGATCACGTGGCTGATCATGCACTGATCACGGACCGATCATGCACTGATCACGGCGCTATCATGCACTGATCACGCGTCTGATCATGCACTGATCACGGACATCATGCACTGATCACGTGACTGATCATGCACTGATCACGTGGCTGATCATGCACTGATCACGCACTGATCATGCACTGATCACGCTGGCTGATCATGCACTGATCACGCGCTGATCATGCACTGATCACGTGACTGATCATGCACTGATCACGTGGCTGATCATGCACTGATTACGCGGCTGATCGCGCACTGATCACGTGGCTGATCATACACCGATCACGCGACTGATCATGCACTGATGACACGCTGATATCATGCACTGATCACATGAGCTGATCATGCACTGATCACGTGGCTGATCATGCACTGATCACGTGACTGATCATGCACTGATCACGCGGCTATCATGCACTGATCACGTGGCTGATCATGCACTGATCACGAAACTGATCATGCACTGATCACGTGGCTGATCATGCACTGATCACGCGAGATCATGCACTGATCACGTGGCTGATCATGCACTGATCACGCGGGCTGATCATGCACTGATCACGTGACTGATCATGCACTGATCACGTGACTGATCATGCACTGATCACGCGGCTGATCATGCACTGATCACGTGGCTGATCATGCACGGATCACGTGGCTGATGATGCACTGATCACGAGGGCAACTATGCACTGATCACGTGACTGATCATGCACTGATCACGTGGCTGATCATGCACTGATCACGGGCTGATCATACACTGACCGGCACGACTGATCATGCACACATCACGGGCTGATCATGCACTGATCACGTGGCTGATCATGCACTGATCACGCGACTATCTGATCACGCGACACTGATCACGTGACAGATGATCATGCACTGATCACGCGGCTGATCATGCACTGATCACGTGACTGATCATGCACTGATCACGTGGCTGATCATGCACTGATCACGTGGCTGATCATGCACTGATCACGTGGCTGAATCATGCACTGATCACGTGGGACTGATCATGCACTGATCACGTGAATGATCATGCACTGATCACGCGGCTGATCATGCACTGATCACGTGGCTGATCATGCACTGATCACGCGACTGAACATGCACTGATCACGTGCTGATAATGCACTGATCACGTGGCTGATCGCGCACTGATCACGTGGCTGAACATGCACTGATCACGTGGCTGATCATGCACTGATCACGTGGCTGATCATGCACTGATCACGTGGCTGATCATGCACTGATCACGTAGCTATCATGCACTGATCACGTGACTGATCATACACTGATCACGTGACTGATCATGCACTGATCACGGGCTGATCATGCACTGATCACGATCAGCTGATCATGCACCTGATCACGTGACTGATCATGCACTGATCACGTGCTGATCATGCACTGATCACGTGGCTGATCATGCACTGATCACGAGGCTGATCATGCACTGATCACGTGGCTGATCATGCACTGATCACGCGGCTGATCATGCACTGATCACGCGGCTGATCATGCACTGATCACGCGGCTGACTCATGCACCGATCACGTGGCTGATCATGCACTGATCACGTGACTGATCGCGCACTGATCACGCACGACTATCATGCACATCATGAACTGATCATGTGCCGGGCACTGATCACGGACTGATCATGCACCGATCACGTGGCGAATCATGCACCGATCACGCACAATCATGCACTGATCACGCGGCTGATCATGCACTGCTCACAGCACGCACTGATCATGCACTGATCACGCAGGCTGATCATGCACTGACTCACCACGGCTGATCATGCACTGATCACGTGGCTGATCATGCACTGATCACGCGGCTGATGACATGCACTGATCACGCACTGATCATGCACTGATCACGTGACTGATCATGCACTGATCACGTGGCTGATCATGCACTGATCACGCGGCTGATCATGCACTGATCACGGCGCTGATCATGCACTGATCACGCGACTGATCATGCACTGATCACGGGCTGATCATGCACTGATCACGCGGCTGATCATGCACTGATCACGTGACTGATCATGCACTGATCACGCGGGCTGATCATGCACTGATCACGGGCTGATCATGCACTGATCACGGGACTGATCATGCACTGATCACGTGACGGATCACTGATCATGCACTGATCACGAACACTGATGATCATGCACTGATCACGTGGCTGATCATACACTGATCACGTGACTGATCATGCACTGATCACGGGCTGATCATGCACTGATCACGTGGCTGATCATGCACTGATCACGTGGCTGATCATGCACTGATCACGCGACTGATCATGCACTGATCACGCAATGAATCATGCACTGATCACGTGACTGATCATGCACTGATCACGGGCTGATCATGCACTGATCACGCGGGCTGATCATGCACTGATCACGTGGGCTGATCATGCACTGATCACGTGGCTGATCATGCACTGATCACGTGGCTGATCATGCACTGATCACGCATGCACTGATCACGTGGCACATCATGCACACGACGGCTGATCATGCACTGATCACGTGGCTGATCATGCACTGATCACGTGGCTGATCATGCACTGATCACGTGACTGATCATGCACCGATCACGCGTGCTGATCATGCACTGATCACGTGGCTGATCATGCACTGATCACGCGGACTGATCATGCACTGATCACGCGCTGATCATGCACTGATCACGCGGCTGATCATGCACTGATCACGTGACTGATCATGCACTGATCACGTGGCTGATCATGCACTGATCACGCACCTGATCATGCACTGATCACGCAGCTGATCATGCACTGATCACGTGGCTGATCATGCACTGATCACGTGGTGACTGATCATGCACTGATCACGTGGCTGATCATGCACTGATCACGCGGCTGATCATACACCGATCACGTGACTGATCATGCACTGATCACGCGACTGATCATGCACACTGATCACGTGGCTGATCATATGCACTGATCACGAGCTGATCATGCACCGATCACGTGGCTGATCATGCACTGATCACGTGGCTGATCATGCACTGATCACGCGACTGATCATGCACTGATCACGCGGCTGATCATGCACTGATCACGTGGCTGATCATGCACTGATCACGCGACTGATCATGCACTGATCACGTGGGCTGATCATGCACTGATCACGGACTGATCATGCACTGATCACGTGGCTGATCATGCACTGATCACGTGGCTGATCATGCACTGATCACGTGGCTGATCATGCACCGATCACGCGACTGATCATGCACTGATCACGTGGCTGATCATGCACTGATCACGTGACTGATCATGCACTGATCACGTGGGCTGATCATGCACTGATCACGCGGCTGATCATGCACTGATCACGTGGCTGATCATACACTGATCACGTGGCTGATCATGCACTGATCACGTGTCTGATCATACACTGATCACGTGGCTGATCATGCACTGATCACGTGGCTGATCATGCACTGATCACGTGACTGATCATGCACTAATCACGTGGCTGATCATGCACTGATCACGTGGCTGGTTCATACACTGATCACGTGACTGATCATGCACAGATCACGCGGGCTGATCATGCACTGATCACGCGACTGATCATGCACTGATCACGCGGCTGATCATGCACTGATCACGTGGCTGATCATGCACTGATCACGCGGCTGATCATGCACTGATCACGCGATCACATGCACTGATCACGCACCGATCATGCACTGATCACGGACTGATCATGCACTGATCACGTGGCTGATCATGCACTGATCACGCGCCTGATCATGCACAGATCACGTGACTGATCATGCACTGATCACGTGGCTGATCATGCACTGATCACGCGGCTGATCATGCACTGATCACGCGGCTGATCATGCACTGATCACGTGGCTGATCATGCACTGATCACGTGGCTGATCATGCACTGATCACGCGTGGCTGATCATGCACTGATCACGCGACTGATCATGCACTGATCACGCACTGATCATGCACTGATCACGCGACTGATCATGCACTGATCACGTGGCTGATCATGCACTGATCACGTGGCTGATCATGCACTGATCACGACTGAGTGATCATGCACTGATCACGTGGCATGCACTGATCACGCGATGATCATGCACTGATCACGGTGGGCTGATCATGCACTGAACACGCGGACGATCATGCACTGATCACGGCTGATCATCATGCACTGATCACGTGACTGACGTCATGCACTGATCACGCGGCTGATCATGCACTGATCACGTGACTGATCATGCACTGATCACGTGGCTGATCATGCACTGATCACGTGACTGATCATGCACTGATCACGTGGCTGATCATGCACTGATCACGTGGCTGATCATGCACTGATCACGTGGCTGATCATGCACTGATCACGTGGCTGATCATGCACTGATCACGTGGCTGATCATCACTGATGATCACGCGATCACGCGCCTCATGCACTGATCACGTGACTGATCATGCACTGATCACGCGGCTGATCACATGACTGATCACGTGGCTGATCATGCACCGATCACGGACTGATCATGCACTGATCACGTGCTGATCATGCACTGATCACGTGGCTGATCATGCACACTGATCACGTGGCTGATCATGCACTGATCACGCGACTGATCATGCACTGATCACGTGGCTGATCATGCACTGATCACGTGGCTGATCATGCACTGATCACGGGCTGATCATGCACTGATCACGTGACTGATCATGCACTGATCACGCGACTGATCATGCACTGATCACGTGACTGATCATGCACTGATCACGTGGCTGATCATGCACTGATCACGTGACTGATCATGATCACTGATCACGTGACTGATCATGCACTGATCACGTGGCTGATCATGCACTGATCACGTGGCTGATCATGCACTGATCACGGTGATGATCATGCACACCGATCACGCGGCTGATCATGCACTGATCACGGGCTGATCATGCACTGATCACGTGGCTGATCATGCACTGATCACGTGGCTGATCATGCACTGATCACGTGACTGATCATGCACTGATCACGTGGCTGATCATGCACTGATCACGCGGCTGATCATGCACTGATCACGAAGCTGATCATGCACTGATCACGTGGCTGATCATGCACTGATCACGTGGCTGATCATGCACTGATCACGTGGCTGATCATGCACTGATCACGCGGCTGATCATGCACTGATCACGTGGCTGACCATGCACTGATCACGTGACTGATCATGCACTGATCACGGATTGATCATGCACTGATCACGTGGCTGATCATGCACTGATCACGTGGCTGATCATGCACCGATCACGTGGCTGATCATGCACTGATCACGTGACTGATCATCATGCACTGATCACGCGGCTGATCATGCACACTGATCACGTGGCTGATCATGCACTGATCACGCGGCTGATCATGCACTGATCACGGACTGATCATGCACTGATCACGTGACTGATCATGCACTGATCACGTGGCTGATCATGCACTGATCACGCGGCTGATCATGCACTGATCACGTGGCTGATCATGCACTGATCACGTGACTGATCATGCACTGATCACGTGACTGATCATGCACTGATCACGTGGCTGATCATGCACTGATCACGCGGCTGATCATGCACTGATCACGTGGCTGATCATGCACTGATCACGCGGCTGATCATGCACTGATCACGCGGCTGATCATGCACTGATCACGCGGACTGATCATGCACTGATCACGCGGCTGATCATGCACTGATCACGTGGCTGATCACGGATGATGCACTGATCACGCGGCTGATCATGCACTGATCACGTGGCTGATCATGCACTGATCACGTGGCTGATCATGCACACTGATCACGCGCCTGATCATGCACTGATCACGTGACTGATCATGCACTGATCACGTGGCTGATCATGCACTGATCACGCGGGCTGATCATGCACTGATCACGCGGCTGATCATGCACTGATCACGTGGCTGATCATGCACTGATCACGCGGCTGATCATGCACTGATCACGTGACTGATCATGCACTGATCACGTGGCTGATCATGCACTGATCACGTGGCTGATCATGCACTGATCACGTGACTGATCATGCACTGATCACACGGCTGATCATGCACTGATCACGTGACTGATCATGCACTGATCACGCGGCTGATCATGCACTGATCACGTGACTGATCATGCACTGATCACGCGACTGATCATGCACTGATCACGCGGCTGATCATGCACTGATCACGTGGCTGATCATGCACTGATCACGTGACTGATCATGCACTGATCACGGGGATGATCATGCACTGATCACGTGGCTGATCTGATCACTGATCACGTGGCTGATCATGCACTGATCACGTGGCTGATCATGCACTGATCACGTGGCTGATCATGCACTGATCACGTGACTGATCATGCACTGATCACGTGGCTGATCATGCACTGATCACGTGGCTGATCATGCACTGATCACGTGCTGATCATGCACTGATCACGTGACTGATCATGCACTGATCACGTGGCACTGATCACATGCACTGATCACGTGGCTGATCATGCACTGATCACGTGGCTGATCATGCACACTGATCACGGGGCTGATCATGCACTGATCACGTGGCTGATCATGCACTGATCACGTGGCTGATCATGCACTGATCACGTGACTGATCATGCACTGATCACGTGGCTGATCATGCACTGATCACGTGGCTGATCATGCACACTGATCACGTGGCTGATCATGCACTGATCACGCGGGATCATGCACTGATCACGTGGCTGATCATGCACTGATCACGTGAATTGATCATGCACTGATCACGTGGCTGATCATGCACACTGATCACGTGACTGATCATGCACCGATCACGTGACTGATCATGCACTGATCACGTGGCTGATCATGCACTGATCACGTGGCTGATCATGCACTGATCACGCGGCTGATCATGCACTGATCACGTGACTGATCATGCACTGATCACGCGGGCTGATCATGCACTGATCACGCGGCTGATCATGCACTGATCACGCGGGCTGATCATGCACTGATCACGTGGCTGATCATGCACTGATCACGTGGCTGATCATGCACTGATCACGCGGCTGATCATGCACTGATCACGCTGGCTGATCATGCACTGATCACGTGGCTGATCATGCACTGATCACGTGACTGATCATGCACTGATCACGTGGCTGATCATGCACTGATCACGCGATCATCATGCACTGATCATGATCACACTGATCACGTGACTGATCATGCACTGATCACGTGGCTGATCATGCACTGATCACGTGGCTGATCATGCACTGATCACGCGGCTGATCATGCACTGATCACGTGACTGATCATGCACTGATCACGCGACTGATCATGCACTGATCACGGGCTGATCATGCACTGATCACGCGTGCTGATCATGCACTGATCACGTGACTGATCATGCACTGATCACGTGGCTGATCATGCACTGATCACGTGGCTGATCATGCACTGATCACGCGGCTGATCATGCACTGATCACGTGACTGATCATGCACTGATCACGTGATTGATCATGCACTGATCACGTGGCTGATCATGCACTGATCACGTGACTGATCATGCACTGATCACGTGGCTGATCATGCACTGATCACGTGGCTGATCATGCACTGATCACGTGGCTGATCATGCACTGATCACGCGGCTGATCATGCACTGATCACGCGAATTGATCATGCACTGATCACGTGGCTGATCATGCACTGATCACGTGGCTGATCATGCACTGATCACGTGGCTGATGATCATGCACTGATCACGCGACTGATCATGCACTGATCACGTGGCTGATCATGCACTGATCACGTGGCTGATCATGCACTGATCACGCACTGATCTGATCATGCACTGATCACGCGGGCTGATCATGCACTGATCACGTGACTGATCATGCACTGATCACGTGGCTGATCATGCACTGATCACGCGGCTGATCATGCACTGATCACGCGGCTGATCATGCACTGATCACGTGGCCGATCATGCACTGATCACGTGGCTGATCATGCACTGATCACGTGACTGATCATGCACTGATCACGCGGACTGATCATGCACTGATCACGTGACTGATCATGCACTGATCACGTGGCTGATCATGCACTGATCACGTGGCTGATCATGCACTGATCACGCACACTGATCATGCACTGATCACGCAAAGAGCACGATCACGCACGAATCATGCACTGATCACGCACATCATGCACTGATCACGGATGATCATGCACTGATCACGCGGCTGATCATGCACTGATCACGTGAAGGAATGCACTGATCACGTGGCTGATCATGCACTGATCACAGACAGCTGATCATGCACTGATCACGCGACTGACCATGCACTGATCACGCACTGATCATGCACTGATCACGCGGCTGATCATGCACTGATCACGTGGCTGATCATGCACTGATCACGTGGCTGATCATGCACTGATCACGTGACTGATCATGCACTGATCACGTGGCTGATCATGCACTGATCACGTGGCTGATCATGCACTGATCACGTGACTGATCATGCACTGATCACGTGACTGATCATGCACTGATCACGCGGCTGATCATGCACACGTGATCACGCATGCACTGATCACGCGGCTGATCACATGCACTCATCACGTGGCTGATCACGCACTGATCACACTGATCACGTGGCTGATCATGCACTGATCACGTGACTGATCATGCACTGATCACGCGGCTGATCATGCACTGATCACGTGGCTGATCACTGCACTGATCACGTGACTGATCATACACTGATCACGCTGATCATGCACGATCACGCACTGACTGATCACGTGGCTGATCATGCACTGATCACGTGGCTGATCATGCACTGATCACGTGGCTGATCATGCACTGATCACGTGACTGATCATGCACTGATCACGTGGCTGATCATGCACTGATCACGTGACTGATCATGCACTGATCACGTGACTGATCATGCACTGATCACGTGGCTGATCATGCACTGATCACGTGACTGATGATCATGCACTGATCACGCGACTGATCATGCACTGATCACGTGGCTGATCATGCACTGATCACGCGGCTGATCATGCACTGATCACGCTGATCATGCACTGATCATGCACTGATCATCACGCGGCTGATCATGCACTGATCACGTGGCTGATCATGCACTGATCACGTGACTGATCATGCACTGATCACGTGGCTGATCATGCACTGATCACGTGGCTGATCATGCACTGATCACGTGACTGATCATGCACCGATCACGCGACTGATCATGCACACTGATCACGTGGCTGATCATGCACTGATCACGTGGCTGATCATGCACTGATCACGCGACTGATCATGCACTGATCACGTGGCTGATCATGCACTGATCACGTGGCTGATCATGCACTGATCACGTGGCTGATCATGCACTGATCACGGCTGATCATGCACTGATCACGTGACTGATCATGCACTGATCACGTGCTGATCATGCACTGATCACGTGGCTGATCATGCACTGATCACGCGGCTGATCATGCACTGATCACGTGACTGATCATGCACTGATCACGCGGCTGATCATGCACTGATCACGTGGCTGATCATGCACTGATCACGTGGCTGATCATACACTGATCACGAGACTGATCATGCACTGATCACGCGGCTGATCATGCACTGATCACGCACCGATCACTGATCATGCACTGATCACGTGGCTGATCATGCACTGATCACGTGGCTGATCATGCACTGATCACGCGGGATGATCATGCACTGATCACGCGGATCACTGATCATGCACTGATCACGTGGCTGATCATGCACTGATCACGTGGCTGATCATGCACTGATCACGTGGCTGATCATGCACTGATCACGTGGCTGATCATGCACTGATCACGTGACTGATCATGCACACGATCACGTGGCTGATCATGCACTGATCACGGGCTGATCATGCACTGATCACGTGATCACATGCACTGATCACGCGGATGATCATGCACTGATCACGTGACTGATCATGCACTGATCACGTGGCTGATCATGCACTGATCACGCGACTGATCATGCACTGATCACGTGACTGATCATGCACTGATCACGTGGCTGATCATGCACTGATCACGCGGCTGATCATGCACTGATCACGCGACTGATCATGCACTGATCACGTGGCTGATCATGCACTGATCACGTGGCTGATCATGCACTGATCACGTGGATGATCATGCACTGATCACGTGGCTGATCATGCACTGATCACGTGACTGATCATGCACACTGATCACGTGACTGATCATGCACTGATCACGTGGCTGATCATGCACTGATCACGGGCTGATCATGCACTGATCACGTGGCTGATCATGCACTGATCACGTGGCTGATCATGCACTGATCACGTGACTGATCATGCACTGATCACGTGGCTGATCATGCACTGATCACGCGGCTGATCATGCACTGATCACGTGGCTGATCATGCACTGATCACGTGGCTGATCATGCACTGATCACGCGGCTGATCATGCACTGATCACGCGACTGATCATGCACTGATCACGTGACTGATCATGCACTGATCACGTGGCTGATCATGCACTGATCACGCGGCTGATCATGCACTGATCACGTGGCTGATCATGCACTGACTCATCATGCACTGATCACGGGCTGATCATGCACTGATCACGCGGCTGATCATGCACTGATCACGCGGCTGATCATGCACTGATCACGCACTGATCATCACGCATGATCACTGATCACGCGATCATCATGCACTGATCACGTGCTGATCATGCACTGATCACACGCGACTGATCATGCACTGATCACGTGGCTGATCATGCACTGATCACACGATGATCATGCACTGATCACGCGGCTGATCATGCACTGATCACGTGACTGATCATGCACTGATCACGTGGCTGATCATGCACTGATCACGTGGCTGATCATGCACTGATCACGCGGCTGATCATGCACTGATCACGCGACTGATCATGCACTGATCACGCGGCTGATCATGCACTGATCACGCACTGGCTGATCATGCACTGATCACGTGACTGATCATGCACTGATCACGTGGCTGATCATGCACTGATCACGGGCTGATCATGCACTGATCACGTGACTGATCATGCACTGATCACGCGACTGATCATGCACTGATCACGCGGCTGATCATGCACTGATCACGCGACTGATCATGCACTGATCACGTGGCTGATCATGCACTGATCACGTGACTGATCATGCACTGATCACGTGGCTGATCATGCACTGATCACGCGGCTGATCATGCACTGATCACGCGACTGATCATGCACTGATCACGTGGCTGATCATGCACTGATCACGTGGCTGATCATGCACTGATCACGTGGCTGATCATGCACTGATCACGTGACACGATCATGCACTGATCACGGGCGATCATGCACTGATCACGTGGCTGATCATGCACTGATCACGGTGGCTGATCATGCACTGATCACGTGACTGATCATGCACTGATCACGTGGCTGATCATGCACTGATCACGTGGCTGATCATGCACTGATCACGTGGCTGATCATGCACTGATCACGCGCTGATCATGCACTGATCACGTGGCTGATCATGCACTGATCACGTGGCTGATCATGCACTGATCACGTGGCTGATCATGCACTGATCACGTGGCTGATCATGCACTGATCACGTGGCTGATCATGCACTGATCACGTGGCTGATCATGCACTGATCACGTGGCTGATCATGCACTGATCACGCGGGCTGATCATGCACTGATCACGTGACTGATCATGCACACTGATCACGCGACTGATCATGCACTGATCACGTGGCTGATCATGCACTGATCACGCAGGCTGATCATGCACTGATCACGCGGACTGATCATGCACTGATCACGTGGCTGATCATGCACTGATCACGTGGCTGATCATGCACTGATCACGCGGCTGATCATGCACTGATCACGCGGCTGATCATGCACTGATCACGTGACTGATCATGCACTGATCACGTGGCTGATCATGCACTGATCACGCGGCTGATCATGCACTGATCACGCGGCTGATCATGCACTGATCACGTGGCTGATCATGCACTGATCACGTGACTGATCATGCACTGATCACGTGGCTGATCATGCACTGATCACGTGGCTGATCATGCACTGATCACGCGACTGATCATGCACTGATCACGGGCTGATCATGCACTGATCACGCGGCTGATCACTGCACACGATCACGCGCACTGATCACACGATCATCATGCACTGATCACGCGGCTGATCATGCACTGATCACGCACTGATGATCATCATGCACTGATCACGTGGCTGATCATGCACTGATCACGATCATCACTGATCACGCACGATCACACTGATCACGCGGCTGATCATGCACTGATCACGCGGCTGATCATGCACTGATCACGCAGCTGATCATGCACACTGATCACGTGGCTGATCATGCACTGATCACGTGGCTGATCATGCACTGATCACGCGGCTGATCATGCACTGATCACGCGGCTGATCATGCACTGATCACGGGCTGATCATGCACTGATCACGTGGCTGATCATGCACTGATCACGTGGCTGATCATGCACTGATCACGTGGCTGATCATGCACTGATCACGTGGCTGATCATGCACTGATCACGTGGCTGATCATGCACTGATCACGTGGCTGATCATGCACTGATCACGTGGCTGATCATGCACTGATCACGTGGCTGATCATGCACTGATCACGTGACTGATCATGCACCACGGATCACGCGACTGATCACGCGCACATGATCATCACGGGCTGATCATGCACTGATCACGTGGCTGATCATACACTGATCACGCGACTGATCATGCACTGATCACGCGGCTGATCATGCACTGATCACGTGACTGATCATGCACTGATCACGTGGCTGATCATGCACTGATCACGTGGCTGATCATGCACTGATCACGCGGCTGATCATGCACTGATCACGCGACTGCTGATCATGCACTGATCACGCGACTGATCATGCACTGATCACGCGGCTGATCATGCACTGATCACGCGGCCTGATCATGCACTGATCACGCGGCTGATCATGCACTGATCACGTGGCTGATCATGCACTGATCACGCGGCTGATCATGCACTGATCACGCGATCTGATCATGCACTGATCACGTGGCTGATCATGCACTGATCACGTGGCTGATCATGCACTGATCACGTGGCTGATCATGCACTGATCACGCGGCTGATCATGCACTGATCACGTGGCTGATCATGCACTGATCACACGTGATGATCATGCACTGCACTGATCACGATGATCATGCACTGATCACGCGGCTGATCATGCACTGATCACGCGCTGATCATGCACTGATCACGCGGCTGATCATGCACTGATCACGCGGCTGATCATGCACTGATCACGTGGCTGATCATGCACTGATCACGCGGCTGATCATGCACTGATCACGTGGCTGATCATGCACTGATCACGGCTGATCATGCACTGATCACGCGACTGATCATGCACTGATCACGTGGCTGATCATGCACTGATCACGTGGCTGATCATGCACTGATCACGTGGCTGATCACGCACTGCACGACACTGACTGATCATGCACTGATCACGCGGCACGATCATCATGCACTGATCACGCGGCTGATCATGCACTGATCACGCGGCTGATCATGCACTGATCACGGCTGATCATGCACTGATCACGTGGCTGATCATGCACTGATCACGCGGCTGATCATGCACTGATCACACGATCACTGATCACGCACTGATCATGCACTGATCACGTGACTGATCATGCACTGATCACGTGGCTGATCATGCACTGATCACGTGGCTGATCATGCACTGATCACGTGGCTGATCATGCACTGATCACGCACTGATCACGTGACTGATCATGCACTGATCACGCGGCTGATCATGCACTGATCACGCGACTGATCATGCACTGATCACGCATGCACACTGATCACGTGATCTGATCATGCACTGATCACGCGGCTGATCATGCACTGATCACGCGGCTGATCATGCACTGATCACGCGGCTGATCATGCACTGATCACGTGGCTGATCATGCACTGATCACGTGGCTGATCATGCACTGATCACGTGGCTGATCATGCACTGATCACGTGGCTGATCATGCACTGATCACGTGGCTGATCATGCACTGATCACGCGGACTGATCATGCACTGATCACGCGGCTGATCATGCACTGATCACGCGGATCGATCATGCACTGATCACGTGGCTGATCATGCACTGATCACGCGGCTGATCATGCACTGATCACGTGGCTGATCATGCACTGATCACGCGCTGATCATCATGCACTGACACGATCACGCACGATCATGCACTGATCACGTGGCTGATCATGCACTGATCACGTGACTGATCATGCACTGATCACGGCTGATCATGCACTGATCACGTGGCTGATCATGCACTGATCACGTGGCTGATCATGCACTGATCACGTGGCTGATCATGCACTGATCACGGGCTGATCATGCACTGATCACGTGGCTGATCATGCACTGATCACGGCTGATCACTGCACTGATCACGCGGCTGATCATGCACTGATCACGTGGCTGATCATGCACTGATCACGTGGCTGATCATGCACTGATCACGCGACTGATCATGCACTGATCACGCGGCTGATCATGCACTGATCACGCGGCTGATCATGCACTGATCACGTGGCTGATCATGCACTGATCACGCGGCTGATCATGCACTGATCACACGACTGATCATGCACTGATCACGCACTGATCATGCACACGATCACGATCACGACTGATCATGCACTGATCACGATGGCTGATCATGCACTGATCACGCGGCTGATCATGCACTGATCACGCGGGCTGATCATGCACTGATCACGGGATGATCATGCACTGATCACGTGACTGATCATGCACTGATCACGTGGCTGATCATGCACTGATCACGCGTGACTGATCATGCACTGATCACGTGATGATCATGCACTGATCACGTGGCTGATCATGCACTGATCACGCACTGATCATGCACTGATCACGTGGCTGATCATGCACTGATCACGCGGCTGATCATGCACTGATCACGCGGCTGATCATGCACTGATCACGCGGCTGATCATGCACTGATCACGCGCTGGCTGATCATGCACTGATCACGCGACTGATCATGCACTGATCACGCGGCTGATCATGCACTGATCACGTGGGCTGATCATGCACTGATCACGCGGCTGATCATGCACTGATCACGCGGGCTGATCATGCACTGATCACGTGGCTGATCATGCACTGATCACGCGGGCTGATCATGCACTGATCACGCGCTGACACATCATGCACTGATCACGTGGCTGATCATGCACTGATCACGCGGCTGATCATGCACTGATCACGTGGCTGATCATGCACTGATCACGTGGCTGATCATGCACTGATCACGCGGCTGATCATGCACACTGATCACGGGCTGATCATGCACTGCACTGATCACGTGGCACATGCACTGATGATCACGCGGCTGATCATGCACTGATCACGTGGCTGATCATGCACTGATCACGTGACTGATCATGCACTGATCACGTGACTGATCATGCACTGATCACGTGGCTGATCATGCACTGATCACGCGGCTGATCATGCACTGATCACGCGACGGCTGATCATGCACACTGATCACGTGGCTGATCATGCACTGATCACGCGGCTGATCATGCACTGATCACGCGGACTGATCATGCACTGATCACGCGGCTGATCATGCACTGATGATCACGCGGCTGATCATGCACTGATCACGTGGCTGATCATGCACTGATCACGTGGCTGATCATGCACTGATCACGCGGCTGATCATGCACTGATCACGTGCGCGGCTGATCACGCGCACGCACTGATCACGCGGCTGATCATGCACTGATCACGTGGCTGATCATGCACTGATCACGTGACTGATCATGCACTGATCACGCGGCTGATCATGCACTGATCACGCGACTGATCATGCACACGATCACGCGGGCTGACTGCATGCACTGATCACGCGGCTGATCATGCACTGATCACGTGGCTGATCATGCATGCACTGATCACGCGGCTGATCATGCACTGATCACGCGGCTGATCATGCACACTGATCACGTGGCTGATCATGCACTGATCACGCGGCTGATCATGCACTGATCACGTGGCATCATCATGCACTGATCACGCGGCTGATCATGCACACTGATCACGCGGCTGATCATGCACTGATCACGCGACTGATCATGCACTGATCACGCGGGCTGATCATGCACTGATCACGCGGCTGATCATGCACTGATCACGGGCTGATCATGCACTGATCACGCGGGCTGATCATGCACTGATCACGCGGCTGATCATGCACTGATCACGCACTGACTGATCATGCACTGATCACGCGACTGATCATGCACTGATCACGCGGCTGATCATGCGCACTGATCACGCATGCACTGATCACGCACTGATCACGATGACGCGGCTGATCATGCACTGATCACGCGGCTGATCATGCACTGATCACGGGGCTGATCATGCACTGATCACGCGGACTGATCATGCACTGATCACGCGGCTGATCATGCACTGATCACGCGGCTGATCATGCACTG
This sequence comes from Bos mutus, assembly GCF_027580195.1. Classification (NCBI taxonomy): domain Eukaryota; kingdom Metazoa; phylum Chordata; class Mammalia; order Artiodactyla; family Bovidae; genus Bos; species Bos mutus. Next base: position 38,260 of record NW_027219873.1, on the reverse strand, counting down.
ATCACGGCTGATCATGCACTGATCACGTGACTGATCATGCACTGATCACGTGGCTGATCATGCACTGATCACGTGGCTGATCATGCACTGATCACGCGGCTGATCATGCACTGATCACGCGGGCTGATCATGCACTGATCACGCGGCTGATCATGCACTGATCACGCGGGCTGATCATGCACTGATCACGATCACATGCACTGATCACGCACTGATCATCACGATCACGGATCATCATGCACTGATCACGCGGCTGATCATGCACTGATCACGCGGCTGATCATGCACTGATCACGGGCTGATCATGCACACGATCACGTGGCTGATCATGCACACTGATCACGCGGCTGATCATGCACTGATCACGCTGGCACTGATCACGCGCACATGCACTCACACGTGGCTGATCATGCACTGATCACGTGGCTGATCATGCACTGATCACGTGACTGATCATGCACTGATCACGCACACTGATCATGCACTGATCACGCGACTGATCATGCACTGATCACGCGCTGATCATCATGCACTGATCACGTGACTGACTGATCACGCACTGATCATGCACTGATCACGTGGCTGATCATGCACTGATCACGTGGCTGATCATGCACTGATCACGTGGCTGATCATGCACTGATCACGGACTGATCATCATGCACTGATCACGCGCTGATCATGCACTGATCACGCGGATGATCATGCACTGATCACGCGGCTGATCATGCACTGATCACGCGGCTGATCATGCACTGATCACGAGACTGATCATGCACTGATCACGCGGCTGATCATGCACTGATCACGCGACTGATCATGCACTGATCACGCGGCTGATCATGCACTGATCACGCGGCTGATCATGCACTGATCACGCGGCTGATCATGCACTGATCACGCGGCTGATCATGCACACTGATCACGCGGCTGATCATGCACTGATCACGGGCTGATCATGCACTGATCACGCACTGATCATGCACTGATCACGATCACGGCTGATCATGCACTGATCACGATCGGCTGATCATGCACTGATCACGCGGCTGATCATGCACTGATCACGCGATGACTGATCATGCACTGATCACGTGGCTGATCATGCACTGATCACGCTGATCATGCACTGATCACGCACTGATCATGCACTGATCACGGCTGATCATGCACTGATCACGCGGGCTGATCATGCACTGATCACGTGGCTGATCATGCACTGATCACGCGACTGATCATGCACTGATCACGCGGCTGATCATGCACTGATCACGCGGCTGATCATGCACTGATCACGCGGCTGATCATGCACTGATCACGTGATCTGATCATGCACTGATCACGCACGACTGATCATGCACTGATCACGGGCTGATCATGCACTGATCACGTGGCTGATCATGCACTGATCACGTGATGATCATGCACTGATCACGTGGCTGATCATGCACTGATCACGCGGGCTGATCATGCACTGATCACGCGGCTGATCATGCACTGATCACGCGGCTGATCATGCACTGATCACGTGGCTGATCATGCACTGATCACGCGGCTGATCATGCACTGATCACGGGCTGATCATGCACTGATCACGCGGGCTGATCATGCACTGATCACGTGGCTGATCATGCACTGATCACGCGGCTGATCATGCACTGATCACGCGACTGATCATGCACTGATCACGTGGCTGATCATGCACTGATCACGCGGCTGATCATGCACTGATCACGCGGGCTGATCATGATCACGATCACGTGATCACGCATCATGCACACGATCACGCGGCTGATCATGCACTGATCACGCGGCTGATCATGCACTGATCACGTGGCTGATCATGCACTGATCACGCGACTGATCATGCACTGATCACGTGGCTGATCATGCACTGATCACGTGGCTGATCATGCACTGATCACGTGGCTGATCATGCACTGATCACGCACTGATCATGCACTGATCACGTGGCTGATCATGCACTGATCACGTGGCTGATCATGCACTGATCACGGCTGATCATGCACTGATCACGCACGCACTGATCATGCACTGATCACGATCTGATCATGCACTGATCACGTGACTGATCATGCACTGATCACACGTGGCTGATCATGCACTGATCACGTGGCTGATCATGCACTGATCACGCGGGCTGATCATGCACTGATCACGGGCTGATCATGCACTGATCACGCGGCTGATCATGCACTGATCACGCGGCTGATCATGCATGCACTGATCACGCGGGCTGATCATGCACTGATCACGCGATGATCATGCACTGATCACGCGCTGCTGATCATGCTGATCACGCGATCATCACGGATCGATCATGCACTGACTGATCACGCGGCTGATCATGCACTGATCACGCGGCTGATCATGCACTGATCACACGGGCTGATCATGCACTGATCACGTGGCTGATCATGCACTGATCACGTGGCTGATCATGCACTGATCACGCGACTGATCATGCACTGATCACGGGCTGATCATGCACTGATCACGTGGCTGATCACATGCACTGATCACGCGGACTGATCATGCACTGATCACGTGGCTGATCATGCACTGATCACGTGGCTGATCATGCACTGATCACGCGGCTGATCATGCACTGATCACGCGGCTGATCATGCACTGATCACGCGGCTGATCATGCACTGATCACGCGGCTGATCATGCACTGATCACGCGACTGATCATGCACTGATCACGTGGCTGATCATGCACTGATCACGCGCGATCATGCACTGATCATCACATCACATGCACTGATCACGCACGTGGCTGATCATGCACTGATCACGCGGCTGATCATGCACTGATCACGCGGCTGATCATGCACTGATCACGCGGCTGATCATGCACTGATCACGCGGCTGATCATGCACTGATCACGCGGCTGATCATGCACTGATCACGCGGCTGATCATGCACTGATCACGTGGCTGATCATGCACTGATCACGGCTGATGATCATGCACTGATCACGCGGACTGATCATGCACTGATCACGTGACTGATCATGCACTGATCACGCGGCTGATCATGCACTGATCACGCGGCTGATCATGCACTGATCACGTGGCTGATCATGCACTGATCACGCGGCTGATCATGCACTGATCACGATGGCTGATCATGCACTGATCACGCGGCTGATCATGCACTGATCACGTGACTGATCATGCACTGATCACGCGGCTGATCATGCACTGATCACGGCTGATCATGCACTGATCACGTGCACTGATCACGCACACTGATCACACGGCTGATCATGCACTGATCACGTGACTGATCATGCACTGATCACGATGGCTGATCATGCACTGATCACGCGGGCTGATCATGCACTGATCACGCGGCTGATCATGCACTGATCACGCGGCTGATCATGCACTGATCACGCGGCTGATCATGCACTGATCACGTGGCTGATCATGCACTGATCACGCTGATCACATGCACTGATCACGCACTGATCATGCACTGATCACGCGACTGATCATGCACTGATCACGTGGCTGATCATGCACTGATCACGGGCTGATCATGCACTGATCACGCGACTGATCATGCACTGATCACGCGGCTGATCATGCACTGATCACGCGGCTGATCATGCACTGATCACGCGATCTGATCACGCACTGATCACGCACTGATCACATGCACTGATCACTGATCACGACTGATCATGCACTGATCACGCGGATCACGATCACGATCATGCACTGATCACGCGGCTGATCATGCACTGATCACGCGGCTGATCATGCACTGATCACGGACTGATCATGCACTGATCACGCGGCTGATCATGCACTGATCACGGGCTGATCATGCACTGATCACGTGGCTGATCATGCACACTGATCACGCGGCTGATCATGCACTGATCACGCGGCTGATCATGCACTGATCACGCGGCTGATCATGCACTGATCACGTGGCTGATCATGCACTGATCACGTGGCTGATCATGCACTGATCACGTGGACTGATCATGCACTGATCACGCGGCTGATCATGCACTGATCACGCGGCTGATCATGCACTGATCACGTGGACTGATCATGCACTGATCACGTGGCTGATGATCATGCACTGATCACGTGGCTGATCATGCACTGATCACGTGGCTGATCATGCACTGATCACGCGGCTGATCATGCACTGATCACGTGGCTGATCATGCACTGATCACGCGGCTGATCATGCAGTGATCACGATCACGTGGCTGATCATGCACTGATCACGATGACTGATCATGCACTGATCACGGACTGATCATGCACTGATCACGCACTGCTGATCATGCACTGATCACGTGGCTGATCATGCACTGATCACGCGACTGATGATCATGCACTGATCACGCGACTGATCATGCACTGATCACGTGGCTGATCATGCACTGATCACGCGGCTGATCATGCACTGATCACGTGGCTGATCATGCACTGATCACGCGGCTGATCATGCACTGATCACGCGGCTGATCATGCACTGATCACGTGGCTGATCATGCACTGATCACGCGGGCTGATCATGCACTGATCACGTGGCTGATCATGCACACGATCACGTGGCTGATCATGCACTGATCACGGGCTGATCATGCACTGATCACGCGGCTGATCATGCACTGATCACGCGGCTGATCATGCACTGATCACGCGCGGCTGATCATGCACTGATCACGCGGCTGATCATGCACTGATCACGCACGATCATGCACTGATCACGGGCTGATCATGCACTGATCACGCGGCTGATGATCATGCATGCACTGATCACGTGGCTGATCACACATGCACTCATGCACTGACGCACGTGCTGATCATGCACTGATCACGCGGCTGATCATGCACTGATCACGCGGCTGATCATGCACTGATCACGCGGCTGATCATGCACTGATCACGTGGCTGATCATGCACTGATCACGTGGCTGATCATGCACTGATCACGCGGACTGATCATGCACTGATCACGTGGCTGATCATGCACTGATCACGCGGGCTGATCATGCACTGATCACGCGGCTGATCATGCACTGATCACGCGCTGATCATGCACTGATCACGATCACTGATGCACTGATCACGGGCTGATCACGCACTGATCACGTGCTGATCATCATGCACTGATCACGCGGGCTGATCATGCACTGATCACGTGGCTGATCATGCACTGATCACGCGGCTGATCATGCACTGATCACGCGGCTGATCATGCACTGATCACGCACTGATCATGCACTGATCACGTGGCTGATCATGCACTGATCACGTGACTGATCATGCACTGATCACGATCACGGCTGATCATGCACTGATCACGCGGCTGATCATGCACTGATCACACGCGACTGATCATGCACTGATCACGTGGCTGATCATGCACTGATCACGCGGCTGATCATGCACTGATCACGCGGCTGATCATGCACTGATCACGCGGCTGATCATGCACTGATCACGTGACTGATCATGCACTGATCACGCGGCTGATCATGCACTGATCACGCGGCTGATCATGCACTGATCACGTGGCTGATCATGCACTGATCACGGGGATCATGCACTGATCACGTGACTGATCATGCACTGATCACGCGGCTGATCATGCACTGATCACGTGGCTGATCATGCACTGATCACGACTGATCATGCACTGATCATGCACTGATCACGACTGACACACTGATCATGCACTGATCACACGGCTGACTGATCATGCACTGATCACGTGGCTGATCATGCACTGATCACGGGCTGATCATGCACTGATCACGCGGACTGATCATGCACTGATCACGCGACTGATCATCATGCACTGATCACGCGGCTGATCATGCACTGATCACGCGGCTGATCATGCACTGATCACGTGACTGATCATGCACACTGATCACGCGACTGATCATGCACTGATCACGCGGCTGATCATGCACTGATCACGTGGCTGATCATGCACTGACTGATCACGCGGCTGATCATGCACTGATCACGTGGCTGATCATGCACTGATCACGTGACTGATCATGCACTGATCACGCGGGCTGATCATGCACTGATCACGCGGCTGATCATGCACTGATCACGATCGGATGATCATGCACTGATCACGTGGCTGATCATGCACTGATCACGGGCTGATCATGCACTGATCACGCGGCTGATCATGCACTGATCACGCGGGCTGATCATGCACTGATCACGCGGATCTGATCATGCACTGATCACGCACGGATCATCATGCACTGATCACGTGGCTGATCATGCACTGATCACGTGGCTGATCATGCACTGATCACGCGGCTGATCATGCACTGATCACGTGACTGATCATGCACTGATCACGCACGGCTGATCATGCACTGATCACGTGGCTGATCATGCACTGATCACGATCATGCACTGATCACGGCTGATCACGCACTGATCACGCGGCTGATGCACGCGATCACGTGACTGATCATGCACTGATCACGCGGCTGATCATGCACTGATCACGCGGCTGATCATGCACTGATCACGCACTGATCACGCACTGATCACGTGGCTGATCATGCACTGATCACGCGGCTGATCATGCACTGATCACGTGGCTGATCATGCACTGATCACGTGGCTGATCATGCACTGATCACGGGCTGATCATGCACTGATCACGTGGCTGATCATGCACTGATCACGTGGCTGATGATCATGCACTGATCACGCGACTGATCATGCACTGATCACGCGGCGACTGATCATGCACTGATCACGCACTGATCATGCACTGATCACGTGGCTGATCATGCACTGATCACGTGGCTGATCATGCACTGATCACGTGGGCTGATCATGCACTGATCACGTGACTGATCATGCACTGATCACGCGGCTGATCATGCACTGATCACGCGGCTGATCATGCACACTGATCACGCGGCTGATCATGCACTGATCACGCGGCTGATCATGCACACCGATCACACGTGACTGATCATGCACTGATCACGCGCACTGATCATGCACTGATCACGTGGCTGATCATGCACTGATCACGCGGCTGATCATGCACTGATCACGTGACTGATCATGCACTGATCACGTGGCTGATCATGCACTGATCACGCGACTGATCATGACTGATCATGCACTGATCACGCGGCTGATCATGCACTGATCACGTGGCTGATCATGCACTGATCACTGATGATCATGCACTGATCACGTGGCTGATCATGCACTGATCACGTGACTGATCATGCACTGATCACGCGGCTGATCATGCACTGATCACGCGGCTGATCATGCACTGATCACGTGGCTGATCATGCACTGATCACGCGACTGATCATGCACTGATCACGTGGCTGATCATGCACTGATCACGCGGCTGATCATGCACTGATCACGCGGCTGATCATGCACTGATCACGTGGACTGATCATGCACTGATCACGTGGCTGATCATGCACTGATCACGCGGCTGATCATGCACTGATCACGTGGCTGATCATGCACTGATCACGCACGGCTGATCATGCACTCACGTGATCACGCGGCTGATCATGCACTGATCACGCACTGATCATGCACTGATCACGTGGCTGATCATGCACTGATCACGGGCTGATCATGCACTGATCACGCGACTGATCATGCACTGATCACGCGCCTGATCATGCACTGATCACGCGGCTGATCATGCACTGATCACGTGACTGATCATGCACTGATCACGCACTGATCATGCACTGATCACGCGGCTGATGATGCACTGATCACGTGGCTGATCATGCACTGATCACGCACTGATGATCATGCACTGATCACGTGACTGATCATGCACTGATCACGCGGCTGATCATGCACTGATCACGCGGCTGATCATGCACTGATCACGTGGCTGATCATGCACTGATCACGTGGCTGATCATGCACTGATCACGCGGCTGATCATGCACACTGATCACGCGGCTGATCATGCACTGATCACGCGGCTGATCATGCACTGATCACGCGGCTGATCATGCACTGATCACGTGGCTGATCATGCACTGATCACGGGGCTGATCATGCACTGATCACGTGGCTGATCATGCACTGATCACGCGGACTGATCATGCACTGATCACGTGACTGATCATGCACTGATCACGCGACTGATCATGCACTGATCACGCGGCTGATCACTGATCACGTGGCTGATCATGCACTGATCACGCGGCTGATCATGCACTGATCACGTGACTGATCATGCACTGATCACGTGGCTGATCATGCACTGATCACGTGGCTGATCATGCACTGATCACGGACTGATCATGCACACTGATCACGTGACTGATCATGCACTGATCACGCGGCTGATCATGCACTGATCACGCGGCTGATCATGCACTGATCACGCGGCTGATCATGCACTGATCACGTGGCTGATCATGCACTGATCACGCACGACTGATCATGCACTGATCACGTGGCTGATCATGCACACGTGATCACGCGGATCATCATGCACTGATCACGTGCACTGATCATGCACTGATCACGCGGCTGATCATGCACTGATCACGTGGCTGATCATGCACTGATCACGTGGGCTGATCATGCACTGATCACGCGGGCTGATCATGCACACTGATCACGCGGCTGATCATGCACTGATCACGTGACTGATCATGCACTGATCACGCGGCTGATCATGCACTGATCACGCGGCTGATCATGCACTGATCACGCCTGATGATCATGCACTGATCACGACGATCTGATCATGCACTGATCACGTGGCTGATCATGCACTGATCACGTGACTGATCATGCACTGATCACGGGCTGATCATGCACTGATCACGCGGCTGATCATGCACTGATCACGTGGCTGATCATGCACTGATCACGTGACTGATCATGCACTGATCACGCGGCTGATCATGCACTGATCACGCGGCTGATCATGCACTGATCACGTGATCATGCACTGATCACGCACTGATCACGATCACACTGATCATGCACTGATCACGTGACTGATCATGCACTGATCACGTGGCTGATCATGCACTGATCACGTGGCTGATCATGCACTGATCACGTGGCTGATCATGCAATGATGATCACGTGACTGATCATGCACTGATCACGATCACGGGCTGATCATGCACTGATCACGCGACTGATCATGCACTGATCACGATCACGCGATCATCACTGACACTGACGCGTGGCTGATCATGCACTGATCACGCGACTGATCATGCACTGATCACGCGACTGATCATGCACTGATCACGTGGCTGATCATGCACTGATCACGCGGGCTGATCATGCACTGATCACGTGGCTGATCATGCACTGATCACGCGGCTGATCATGCACTGATCACGCGGCTGATCATGCACTGATCACGTGGCTGATCATGCACTGATCACGTGGCTGATCATGCACTGATCACGCGGCTGATCATGCACTGATCACGCGACTGATCATGCACTGATCACGTGACTGATCATCACTGATCACGTGGCTGATCATGCACTGATCACGCGGCTGATCATGCACTGATCACGCGGCTGATCATGCACTGATCACGTGGCTGATCATGCACTGATCACGCGGCTGATCATGCACTGATCACGCGGCTGATCATGCACTGATCACGGACTGATCATGCACTGATCACGTGGCTGATCATGCACTGATCACGCGGCTGATCATGCACTGATCACGCGGCTGATCATGCACTGATCACGCGCTGATCATGCACTGATCACGTGCTGATCATGCACTGATCACGGGCTGATCATGCACTGATCACGTGACTGATCATGCACTGATCACGGCACTGATCATGCACTGACCGATGACTGACATGCACACTGATCACGGGCTGATCATGCACTGATCACGTGGCTGATCATGCACTGATCACGTGATCTGATCATGCACTGATCACGTGGCTGATCATGCACTGATCACGCGGCTGATCATGCACTGATCACGTGGCTGATCATGCACTGATCACGTGGCTGATCATGCACTGATCACGCGGCCTGATCATGCACTGATCACGCGGATGATCATGCACTGATCACGTGACTGATCATGCACACGATCACACGACTGATCATGCACTGATCACGCGGCTGATCATGCACTGATCACGTGGCTGATCATGCACTGATCACGCGACTGATCATGCACTGATCACGGACTGATCATGCACTGATCACGTGGCTGATCATGCACTGATCACGCGGGCTGATCATGCACTGATCACGTGGCTGATCATGCACTGATCACGTGGCTGATCACTGCACTGATCACGCACTGATCACGTGATCATGCACACTGATCACGTGGCTGATCATGCACTGATCACGTGGCTGATCATGCACTGATCACGCGGCTGATCATGCACTGATCACGTGGCTGATCATGCACTGATCACGCGGCTGATCATGCACTGATCACGTGGCTGATCATGCACTGATCACGCGGCTGATCATGCACTGATCACGTGGCTGATCATGCACTGATCACGTGACTGATCATGCACTGATCACGCGGCTGATCATGCACTGATCACGTGGCTGATCATGCACTGATCACGTGGCTGATCATGCACTGATCACGCGGCTGATCATGCACTGATCACGTGGACTGATCATGCACTGATCACGCGATCTGATCATCATGCACTGATCACGCGGCTGATCATGCACTGATCACGCGGGGCTGATCATGCACTGATCACGGCTGATCATGCACTGATCACACGGACTGATCATGCACTGATCACGGCTGATCATGCACTGATCACGCGGCTGATCATGCACTGATCACGCGGCTGACTGATCATGCACGGCGATCACGCACTGATCACGCTGATCATCATGCACTGATCACGTGGCTGATCATGCACTGATCACGCGGCTGATCATGCACTGATCACGTGGCTGATCATGCACTGATCACGTGGGCTGATCATGCACTGATCACGTGGCTGATCATGCACTGATCACGCGGGCTGATCATGCACTGATCACGCACCGGCTGATCATGCACTGATCACGTGACTGATCATGCACTGATCACGTGGCTGATCATGCACTGATCACGTGGCTGATCATGCACTGATCACGTGGCTGATCATGCACTGATCACGTGGCTGATCATGCACTGATCACGTGGCTGATCATGCACTGATCACGCGGCTGATCATCACACTGATCACGTGGCTGATCACACTGATCACGTGGCTGATCATGCACTGATCACGGCTGATCATGCACTGATCACGCGGCTGATCATGCACTGATCACGTGGCTGATCATGCACTGATCACGCGGGCTGATCATGCACTGATCACGTGGCTGATCATGCACTGATCACGCGGCTGATCATGCACTGATCACGCGGCTGATCATGCACTGATCACGCTGCTGATCATGCACTGATCACGTGGATCTGATCATGCACTGATCACGTGCACTGATCATGCACTGATCACGCGGCTCACGATCATGCACTGATCACGCGGCTGATCACGCGCACTGATCACGCACTGATCACGGCGATCATGCACTGATCACGCGGCTGATCATGCACTGATCACGCGCCTGATCATGCACTGATCACGTGGCTGATCATGCACTGATCACGTGGCTGATCATGCACTGATCACGCGGCTGATCATGCACTGATCACGCGACTGATCATGCACTGATCACGCGGCTGATCATGCACTGATCACGTGGCTGATCATGCACTGATCACGTGGCTGATCATGCACTGATCACGTGGCTGATCATGCACTGATCACGCGGCTGATCATGCACTGATCACGTGGCTGATCATGCACTGATCACGTGGCTGATCATGCACTGATCACGTGGCTGATCATGCACTGATCACGTGGCTGATCATGCACTGATCACGTGGCTGATCATGCACTGATCACGTGGCTGATCATGCACTGATCACGCGACTGATCATGCACTGATCACGTGGCTGATCATGCACTGATCACGCGACTGATCATGCACTGATCACGTGGCTGATCATGCACTGATCACGTGACTGATCATGCACTGATCACGCGGCTGATCATGCACTGATCACGCGGCTGATCATGCACTGATCACGTGACTGATCATGCACTGATCACGGAACTGATCATGCACTGATCACGAGGGAATGATCATGCACTGATCACGCACTGATCATGCACTGATCACGCAGGATCATGCACTGATCACGCGGCTGATCATGCACTGATCACGTGGCTGATCATGCACTGATCACACGCAGCTGATCATGCACTGATCACGCGGCTGATCATGCACTGATCACGCAGCTGATCATGCACTGATCACGTGGCTGATCATGCACTGATCACGTGGCTGATCATGCACTGATCACGTGACTGATCATGCACTGATCACGTGGCTGATCATGCACTGATCACGTGGCTGATCATGCACTGATCACGTGGCTGATCATGCACTGATCACGCGACTGATCATGCACTGATCACGTGACTGATCATGCACTGATCACGTGGCTGATCATGCACTGATCACGTGGCTGATCATGCACTGATCACGTGGCTGATCATGCACTGATCACGTGACTGATCATGCACTGATCACGTGGCTGATCATGCACTGATCACGTGGCTGATCATGCACTGATCACGGCTGCATGATCATGCACACTGATCACGATCACGTGGCTGATCATGCACTGATCACGCGGGCTGATCATGCACTGATCACGGGCTGATCATGACTGATCACGTGGCTGATCATGCACTGATCACGTGGCTGATCATGCACTGATCACGTGGCTCATCATGCACTGATCACGTGCTGATCATGCACTGATCACGTGACTGATCATGCACTGATCACGTGGCTGATCATGCACTGATCACGCGGCTGATCATGCACTGATCACGTGGCTGATCATGCACTGATCACGCGGCTGATCATGCACTGATCACGCGCTGATCATGCACTGATCACGCGGCTGATCATGCACTGATCACGTGGCTGATCATGCACTGATCACGGGCTGATCATGCACTGATCACGTGATCATGATCACGCGCACTGATCACGATCATGATCACGGTGATCACGCGGCTCATGCACTGATCACGCGGCTGATCATGCACTGATCACGTGACTGATCATGCACTGATCACGCGACTGATCATGCACTGATCACGTGGCTGATCATGCACTGATCACGTGACTGATCATGCACTGATCACGCACGATGGCTGATCATGCACTGATCACGTGGCTGATCATGCACTGATCACGTGGCTGATCATGCACTGATCACGTGACTGATCATGCACTGATCACGCGTGGCTGATCATGCACTGATCACGTGCCTGATCATGCACTGATCACGTGATTGATCATGCACTGGTCACGTAGCTATCATGCACTGATCACGTGCCTGATCATGCACTTATCACGTGACTGATCATGCACTGATCACGTGGCTGATCATGCACTGATCACGGGCTGATCATGCACTGATCACGTGGCTGATCATGCACTGATCACGTGGCTGATCATGCACTGATCACGTGGCTGATCATGCACTGATCACGCGGCTGATCATGCACTGATCACGTGACTGATCATGCACTGATCACGTGACTGATCATGCACTGATCACGTGGCTGATCATGCACTGATCACGCGGCTGATCATACACTGATCACGCGGCTGATCATGCACTGATCACGTGGCTGATCATGCACTGATCACGTGGCTGATCATGCACACTGATCACGTGGCTGATCATGCACTGATCACGTGACTGATCATGCACACTGATCACGTGACTGATCATGCACTGATCACGCGGATGATCATGCACTGATCACGGGGCTGATCATGCACTGATCACGTGGCTGATCATGCACTGATCACGTGGATGATCATGCACTGATCACGTGGCTGATCATGCACTGATCACGTGGCTGATCATGCACTGATCACGTGGCTGAACATGCACTTGATCACGTGGCTGATCACACACCCTGATCACGATCACGGACTGATCATGCACTGATCACGTGGCTGACTCATGCACTGATCACGTGGCTGATCATACACTGATCACGTGGCTGATCATGCACTGATCACGTGGCTGATCATGCACTGATCACGTGGCTGATCATGCACTGATCACGCGTAGCTACCATCACGCACTGATCATCACGTCACTGATGATCATGCACAGATCACGCAAATGATCATGCACTGATCACGTGACTGATCATGCACTGATCACGTGACTGATCATGCACTGATCACGTGGCTGATCATGCACTGATCACGTGGCTGATCATGCACTGATCACGGACTGATCATGCACTGATCACGTATTTGATCATGCACTGATCACGTGGCTGATCATGCACTGATCACGTGGCTGATCATGCACTGATCACGCTGCTGATCATGCACTGATCACATGAATGATCATGCACTGATCACGTGGCTGATCATGCACTGATCACGTGGCTGATCATGCATTGATCACGTGACTGATCATGCACTGATCACGTTGATCGATCATACACTGATCACGTGCCTGATCAGGCAATGAACAAAGAGCTGATTATGCACTGATCACAGCAGGCAATAATCACACTGAACTCAGCTCTGAGAAATCATGCTGCTCAGCTCACGTGGCTGATCATGCACTGATCACGCAGGCAGGAATTACGATCACGCTGAGGTGGCAATTGATCACGCGAGATGACATGCACTGAACACGCAGCTCATGGCATGCACTGATCACGGCACTGATCATGCACTAATCACGACAGTTCAGCAGGCACTGATCACGTGACTGATCATGCACTGATCACGTGGCTGATCATGCACACCTGATCACGTGACTGATCATGCACTGATCACGTGGCTATCATGCACTGATCACGTGGCTGATCATGCACTGATCACGTGCCTGATCATGCACTGATCACGTGACTGATCATGCACTGATCACGTGGCTGATCATGCACTGATCACGTCACGCACTGATCACGCGGCTGATCATGCACTGATCACGTGACTGATCATGCACACTGATCACGTGACTGATCATGCACTGATCACGTGACTGATCATGCACTGATCACGTGGCTATCATGCACTGATCACGCGGCTATCATGCACTGATCACGTGGCTGATCATGCACTGATCACGTAGATCATGCACCGATCACGTGACTGATCATACACCCATCAGGTGACCGATCATGCACTGATCACGCGGCTGACATGCACTGCTGACATGGCTGATCATGCACTGATCACGTGCTGATCATGCACTGATCACGTGATCTGGTCATGCACTGATCACGTGGCTGATCATGCACTGATCACGTAGCTGATCATGCACTGATCACGTGGCTGATCATGCACTGATCACGTGGCTGTCATGCACTGATCACGCGGCTGATCATGCACTGATCACGTGACTGATCATGCACTGATCACGCGACTATCATGCACTGATCACGTGACTTAATGGCACTGATCACGTGACTGATCATGCACTGATCACGTCTGCTATCATACACTGATCATGTGCCTCTGGAGGCAATAAACAAAGAGCTGAGTAGGCAGGATTCAGTCAGCAGGCACAATCATGGAACTCACGCGCTGAGGGATCATGCTGATCACGCGGCACTGATCAAGCAGATGAGCACGCAGGAATTACCATGCACAGATGGCACGTGTCAATCATGATGACACGGAATCGATGCAGCTCAGCTGGCACTGATCAAGCAGATGAGCAGACAGTAATCACGCAGCTGAGCAGGCCCTGATCACGTGACTGATCATGCACTGATCACGTGGCTGATCATGCACTGATCACGTGGCTGATCATGCACTGATCACGCGGCTGATCATGCACTGATTACGTGGCTGATCATACACTGATCACGTGACTGATCATGCACTGATCACGTGGCTGATCATGCACTGATCACGTGGCTGATCATGCACTGATCACGTGGTTGATCATGCACTGATCACGAGACTGATCATGCACTGATCACGTCTGTATCATGCACTGATCACATGACTGCCCATGCACTGGTCACGTGGATGATCATACACTGATCACGTGACTGATCATGCACTCTTCACGTGACTGACCATGCACTGATCACGTGACTGATCATCCACTGAACAGTTGGCTATCATGCACTGATTACTTGGCTGATCATACACTGATCACGTGACTGATAATGCACTGATCATCTGGCTATCATGCACTCATTACCTGCTATCGTGCACTGATTACGTGGTTGATCATACACTGATCACGAGACTGATCATGCACTGATCACGTCTATATCATGCACTGATCACATGACTGCCCATGCACTGATCACGTGGATGATCATACACTGATCATGTGACAGATCATGCAGTGATCACGTGGCTATCATGCACTGATCAAGTGGCTGATCATACTCTGCTCCCGAAACTGATCATGCACTGATCACGTGGCTATCATGCACTGCTCACGTGTCTGATCATGCAATGATCACGTGACTATCATGCACTGGTCACGTGGCTGATCATGCACTGATCACGTAATTGATCATGCACTGATCACGTGACTGATCATGCACTGATCACGTGACTGATCATGCACTGATCACGTGGCTGATCATGCACTGATCACGTGGCTGATCATGCACGGATCATGTGGCTGATCATGAAATGATCACCTAGCTACCATGCACTGATCACGTGACTGATCATGCACTGATCACGTGGCTGATCATGCACTGATCACGTGGCTGATCATGCACTGATCACGTGGCTGATCATGCACTGATCACGCTGACTGATCATGCACTGATCACGTGACTGATCATGCACTGATCACGTGGCTGGTCATACACTGATCACGTGACTGGTCATGCACAGATCACGTGACTGATCATGCACTGATCACGTGACTGATCATGCACTGATCACGTGACTGATCATGCACTGATCACGTGGCTGATCATGCACTGATCACGTGGCTGATCATGCACTGATCACGTGACTGATCATGCACTGATCACGTGACTGATCATGCACTGATCACGTGGCTGATCATGCACTGATCACGTGGCTGATCATGCACTGATCACGTGGCTGATCATGCACTGATCACGTGACTGATCATGCACTGATCACGTGGCTGATCATGCACTGATCACGTGGCTGATCATGCACTGATCACGTGAGCTGATCATGCACTGATCACGTGACTGATCATGCACTGATCACGTGACTGATCATGCACTGATCACGTGGCTGATCATGCACTGATCACGTGACTGATCATGCACTGATCACGTGGCTGATCATGCACTGATCACGTGGCTGATCATGCACTGATCACGTGACTGATCATGCACTGATCACGTGGCTGATCATGCACTGATCACGTGGCTGATCATGCACACGATCATCACGTGGCTGATCACGCACTGATCATGCACTGATCACGATCATCATGCACTGATCACGTGACTGATCATGCACTGATCACGTGGCTGATCATGCACTGATCACGTGGCTGATCATGCACTGATCACGTGACAGATCACTGATCACATGGCTGATCATGCACACTGATCACGTGGCTGATCATGATCACGTGATCACGATCATGCACTGATCACGCGACTGATCATGCACTGATCACGTGGCTGATCATGCACTGATCACGTAGCTGATCATGCACTGATCACGTGACTGATCATGCACTGATCACGTGAATGATCATGCACTGATCACGTGGCTGATCATGCACTGATCACGTGACTGATCATGCACTGATCACGTGGCTGATCATGCACTGATCACGTGGCTGATCATGCACAAAGATGACGTAGGCAGGATCATGCAGCATCACGTGATCATGGAACTCATGCACTGATCACGAAAACATGCTGCTCAGGTGACAACTCACGTAGCTGAGCAGGCACTGAACGCGCCACAGCACACTGATCACGGGCCAATCATGCACTGATCACAGGCAGAATCACTGCAGCTCAGATGGCAATTGATCAAGCAGATGATGCACTAATCACGCAGCTGATCATGCACTGATCACGCGAATGATCATGCACTGATCACGTTGGCTGATCATGCACTGATCACGTGGCTGATCATGCACTGATCACGTGACTGATCATGCACTGATCACGTGGCTGATCATGCACTGATCACGTGGCTGATCATGCACTGCACTCACGTGGCTGATCATGCACTGATCACGCAGCTGATCATGTACTGGTCACGTGACTGATCATGCACTGATCACGTGAATTGATCATGCACTGATCACCTGGCTTATCATGCATTGATCATGTGACTGATCATGCACTGATCATGTTTGGTGTCATACACTGATCATGTGCCTCTGGAGGCAATGAACAAAGAGCTGAGTAGGCACTGATCAGTCAGCAGGCAAATAATCATGGAACTCAGCTCTGAGAAATCATGCTGCTCACCTGGCAATAATCAAGTAGATGAGCAGGGAGGAATTACGCAGGACAGGTGGCAATTGTCAAGGAGAAGACAGGCAGGAATCATGCAGCTCAGCTTGCAATTGTCAAGCAGATGAGCAGACAGTAATCATGCAGCTCAGCAGGCCCTGATCACGTGACTGAGCATGCACTGTTCACGTGGCTGATCACACACCTATCACGTGACTGATCATGCACTGATCACGTGGCTGAACATGCACTGTTCACGTGGCTGATCACAAACCTGTCACGTGGCTGATCATGCAATGATCACGTGCTACCATGTACTGATCACGTGACTGATCATACACCCATCAGGTGACTGATCATGCACTGATCACGTGGCTATCATGCACTGATCACGTGGCTGATCATACACTGATCACGTGCCTGGTCATGCACAGATCACGTGACTAATCATGAACTGATCACGTGGCTATCATGCACTGATCACGCGGCTGATCATGCACTGATCACGTGGCTATCATGCACTGATCACGTGGCTGATCATGCACTGATCACCGTGACTGAGCATGGACTGATCACAAGACTATCATGTAGTGATCACGTGACTGAATGGCGCTGATCATGTGACAGATCATGCGCTGATCATGTTTGCTATCATACACTGATCATGTGCCCTGATCAGGCAATGAACAATGAGCTGAGTAGGCACGAATCAAACAGTCAGCAGGCACTAATCATGGAACTCAGCTGTGAGAATCATGCTGCTCAGCTGGCAATAATCAAGCAGCTGAGCAGGCAGGAATTTCGTGAGCACAGCTGGCACTTGTCAAGCAGATGACACGCAGGAATCGTGCAGCTCAGCTGGCAATGTCAAGCAGATGAGCAGACAGTAATCACGCAGCTCAGCAGGCCCTGATCACGTGACTGAGGATGCACTGTTCACGTGGCTGATCACGCTGATCACGTGGCTGATCATGCACTGATCACGTGGCTATCATCACACTGACCACGTGGCTGATCATGCACTGATCACGTGGCTGATCATGCACTGATCACGTGGCTGATCATGCACTGATCACGCGGCTGATCATGCACTGATCACGTGGCTGATCATGCACTGATCACGTGGCTGATCATGCACTGATCACGTGGCTGATCATGCACTGATCACGTGACTGATCATGCACTGATCACGTGGCTGATCATGCACTGATCACGTGACTGATCATGCACTGATCACGTGCCTGATCATGCACAGATCACGTGACTGATCATGAACTGATCACGTGGCTATCATGCACTGATCACGTGGCGGATCATACACTGTTCACATGGCTGATCACACACCTATCACGTGACTGATCATGCACTGATCACGTGGCTCTCATGCACTGATTACTTGGCTGATCATACACTGATCATGTGACTGATAATGCACTGATCATCTGGCTATCATGCACTCATTACCTGGCTATCATGCACTGATCACGTGGTTGACCATACACAGATCACGAGACTGATCATGCAGTGATCACGTCTATATCATGCACTGATCACATGACTGCCCATGCACTGATCACGTGGATGATCATACACTGATCATGTGAGAGATCATGCAGTGATCACGTGGCTATCATGCACTGATCAAGTGACTGATCATACTCTGCTCCCGAAACTGGTCATGCACTGATCACGTGGCTATCATGCACTGCTCACGTGGCTGATCATGCAATGATCACGTTGCTACCATGTACTGGTCACGTGAGTGATCATGCACTGATCACGTAATAGATCTTGCACTGATCACGTGGCTGATCATGCAATGATCACGTGACTGATCATGCACTGATCACGTGAGTGGTCATGCACTGATCACGTGGCTATCATGAACTGCTCACGTGGCTGATCATGTAATGATCACACAGCTACCATGTACTGGTCACATGACTGATCATGCACTGATCACGTAATTGATCATGCACTGATCACCTGGCTTATCATGCATTGATCATGTGACTGATCATGTGCTGCTCATGTTTGGTGTCATACTGATCATGTGCCTCTTGAGGCAGTGAACAAAGTGCTGAGTAGGCAGGAATCAGTCAGCAGGCAATAATCATGGAACTCAGCTTTGAGAAATCATGCTGCTCAGCTGGAAATAATCAAGTAGATGAGCAGGCAGCAATTACGCAGCACAGGGGGCAATTGTCAAGGAGATGAGAGGCAGGAATCGTGCAGCTCAGCTGGCAATTGTCAAGCAGATGAGCAGACAGTAATCACGCAGCTCAGCGGGCCCTGATCACGTGACTGAGCATGCAGTGTTTACGTGGCTGATCACACACCAATCACGTGACTGATCGTGCACTGATCACGTGCCTCTCAGGCAGTGATCACGTGATTGCACATGCACTGATCACGTAATTGTATGCACTGATCACGTGGCTATCATGCACTAATGACGTGGCTGATCATGCACCGATCATGTGACTGATCATGCACTGATCACGCAGCTATCTTGCATTGGTCACTTGGCTGATCATACACTCATCATGGGACTGATCGTGCACTGACCACGGCGCTATCATGCATTGATTACATGACTCCACATGCACTGATCACGTGGATGATCATGCACTGATCACGAGACTGATCATGCACTGATCACGTGACTGATCATGCACTGATCACGTGACTGATCATGCACTAATCAGTTGGCTATCATGCACTGATTACTTGGCTGATCATACACTGATCACGTGACTGATAATGCACTGATCATCTGGCTATCATGCACTCATTACCTGGCTATCGTGCACTGATCACGTGGTTGATCATACACTGATCACGAGACTGATCATGCACTGATCACATGACTGCCCATGCACTGATCACGTGGATGATCATACACTGATCATGTGACAGATCATGCAGTGATCACGTGGCTATCATGCACTGATCAAGAGGCTGATCATACTCTGCTCCCGAAACTGATCATGCACTGATCACGTGGCTATCATTCACTGCTCACGTGGCTGATCATGCAATGATCACGTAGCTACCATGTACTGGTCACGTGAGTGATAATGCACTGATCACGTAATTGATCATGCACTGATCAGTTGACTGATCATGCACTGATCACGTGACTGATCATGCACTGATCACGTGACTGATCATGCACTGATCTCGTGGCTATCATGCACTGCTCACGTGGCTGATCATGCAATGATCACGTGCTGATCATGCACTGATCACGTGACTGATCATGCACTGATCACGTAAATGATCATGCACTGATCATGTGGCTGATCATGCACTGATCACGTGGCTGATCATGCACTGATCACGTGACTGATCATGCACTGATCATGTGGCTGATCATGCACTGATCACGGGGCTTATCATGCACTGATCACGGGGCTTTTAATTCATTGATCACGTGGCTGATCATGCACTTATCACGTGACTCATCATGCACTGATCACGTGGCTGATCATGCATTGATCACGTAGCTACCTTGTACTGGTCAGGTGACTGATCATGCACTGATCACGTAATTGATCATGCACTGATAACGTGGCTGATCATGCACTGATCACGTGACTGATCATGCACTGATCACGTGGCTGATCATGCACTGATCACGTGACTGATCATGCACTGATCACGTGGCTGATCATGCACTGATCACGTGGCTGATCATGGACTGATCACGTGACTAATCATGCACTGATCACGTGGCTATCTTGCACTGATCACGTGGCTGAACATACACTCATCACAGGACTGATCGTACTGATCACTGCGCTGATCATGCACTGATTACATGACTGGCATCATGCACTGATCACGTGGATGATCATACACTGATCACGTGACTGATCATGCACTGATCACGTGACTGACCATGCACTGATCACGTGACTGATCATGCACTGATCACGTGACTGATCATGCACTGATCACGGGACTGATCATGCACTGGTCACGTGGCTGATCATGCACTGATCACATGGCTACCATGCACTGGTCACGTGACTGATCATGCACTGATCACGTGGATGATCATGCACTGATCATGTGGCTGATCATGCACTGATCACGTGCCTGATCATGCACTGATCACGTGGTTGATCATGCACTGATCACGTGGCTATCATGCACTGATCACGTGGCTGATCATGCAATGATCACGTGACTGATCATGTACTGATCACGACTGATGATGCACTGATCACGTGACTGATCATGCACTGATCACGTGGCTGATCATGCACTGATCACGTGACTGATCATGCACTGATCACGTGACTGATCATGCACTGATCACGTAGCTATCATGCACTGATCACGTGGCTATCATGCACTGATCACGCAGCTATCAGGCACTGATCACATGACTGATCATGCACTGATCACGTGACTGATCATGCACTGATCACCTGGCTTATCATGCATTGATCATGTGACTGATCATGCACTGATCATGTTTGGTGTCATACACTGATCATGTGCCTCTGCAGGCAATGAACAAAGAGCTGAGTAGGCAGGAATCAGTCAGCAGGCAATAATCATGGAACTCAGCTCTGAGAAATCATGCTGCTCAGGTGGCAATAATCAAGTAGATGAGCAGGCAGGAATTATCACAGCACAGGTGCCATTTGTCAAGGAGATGACAGGCAGGAATCGTGCAGCTCAGCTGGCACTGTCAAGCAGATGAGCAGACACTAATCACCAGCTCAGCAGGCCCTGATCACGTGAATGATCATGCACTGATCACGTGGCTGATCATGCACTGATCACGTGGCTGATCATGCACTGATCACGTGACTGATCATGCACTGATCATCTGACTGATCATGCACTGATTACGTGGCTGATCATGCACTGATCACGTGGCTGATCATGCACTGATCACGTGGCTGATCATGCACTGATCACATGACTGATCATGCACTGATCACGTGACTGATCATGCACTGATCACGTGGCTTATCATGCACTGATCATGTGACTGATCATGTGCTGATCATGTATGGTGTCATACACTAATCATGTACCTCTGGAGCCAATGAACAAAGAGCAGAGTAGGCAGGAATCATCATCAGCAATAATCACTGGAACTCAGCTCTGAGAAATCATGCTGCTCACGTGGCAATAATCAAGTAGATGAGCAGGCAGATCACGCACACAGGTGGCAATTGTCAAGGAGATGACAGGCAGGAATCATGCAGCTCAGCTCATGCAATTGTCACGCAGATGAGCAGACAGTAATCACGCAGCTCAGCAGGCCTGATCACGTGACTGATCATGCACTGATCACGTGGCTGATCATACACCTGATCACGTGACTGATCATGCACTGATCACGTGGCTGATCATGCACTGATCACGTGGCTGATCATGCACTGATCACGTGGCTGATCATGCAATGATCATGCACTGATCACGTGGCTAGCTACTGATGTACTGATCACGTGACTGATCATGCACCCGATCAGGTGACTGATCATGCACTGATCACGTGGCTGATCATGCACTGATCACGTGGCCTGATCATGCACTGATCACGTGCCTGATCATGCACTGATCACGTGACTGATCATGCACTGATCACGTGACTGATCATGCACTGATCACGTGGCTGATCATGCACTGATCACGTGGCTGATCATGCACACTGATCACGTGACTGATCATGGACTGATCACGTGACTGATCATGCACTGATCACGTGACATGCAATGGCACACTGATCACGTGACACGATCATGCACTGATCATGTTTGCTGATCATGCACTGATCATGTGCTGATCATGGCACTGAACAATGACTGAGTGACACATGCACGCAGTCAGCAGGCACTGATCATGGAACTGAGCTGCTGAGGTCATGCTGATCAGCTGGCACTGATCACGTGACTGAGCAGGAGGAATGATCACGTGGCTGATCATGCACTGATCACGTTGGCTGATCAAGCACTGATCACGCAGGATCATGCACTGATCAGCTGGCATCATGTCAAGATCAGATGATCAGACACTGATCACGCAGCTCATCAGGCCCTGAATCACGTGACTGATCATGCACTGATCACGTGGCTGATCATGCACTGATCACGTGACTGATCATGCACTGATCACGTGGCTGATCATGCACTGATCACGTGGCTGATCATGCACTGATCACGTGGCTGATCATGCACTGATCACGTGGCTGATCATGCACTGATCACGTGGCTGATCATGCACTGATCACGTGACTGATCATGCACTGATCACGTGATTGATCATGCACTGATCACGTGGCTGATCATGCACTGATCACGTGACTGATCATGCACTGATCACGTGGCTGATCATGCACTGATCACGTGACTGATCATACACTGATCACGTGGACTGATCATGCACTGATCACGTGACTGATCATGCACTGATCACGTGACTGATCATGCACTGATCACGTGGCTGATCATGCACTGATCACGTGGCTGATCATGCACTGATCACGTGACTGATCATGCACTGATCACGTGGCTGATCATGCACTGATCACGTGGCTGATCATGCACTGATCACTGGCTGATCATGCACTGATCACGTGATGATCATGCACTGATCATCTGGCTGATCATGCACTCATTACCTGGCTGATCATGCACTGATCACGTGGTTGATCATACACTGATCACGAGACTGATCATGCACTGGTCACGTCTATATCATGCACTGATCACATGACTGCCCATGCACTGATCACGTGGCTGATCATGCACTGATCATGTGACTGATCATGCACTGATCACGTGGCTATCATGCACTGATCAAGTGACTGATCATACACTGCTCCCGAAACTGATCATGCACTGATCACGTGGCTATCATGCACTGATCACGTGGCTGATCATGCACTGATCACGTGACCTATCATGTACTGATCACGTGAGTGATCATGCACTGATCACGTGATGATCATGCACTGATCACGTGGCTGATCATGCACTGATCACGTGACTGATCATGCACTGATCACGTGACTGATCATGCACTGATCACGTGGCTATCATGCACTGCTCACGTGGCTGATCATGCAATGATCACGTAGCTACCATGTACTGGTCACGTGACTGATCATGCACTGATCACGTAATTGATCATGCACTGATCACGTGGCTGATCATGCACTGATCACGTGACTGATCATGCACTGATCACGTGACTGATCATGCACTGATCACGTGACTCTCATGCACTGATCAAAGTGCTGATCATGCACTGATCAGTCAGCAGGCACTGATCATGGAACTGATCACGAGGCTGATCATGCACTGATCAGCTGGCAATAATCAAGTAGATGATCAGGCAGCTGATCACGCACAGGGGGCAATGCACTGAGATCACGTGGCTGATCATGCGTGATCAGCTCAGCTGGCAATCATCACAGATCACGCAGACAGTAATCACGCAGCTGATCATGCCCTGATCACGTGACTGATCATGCACTGATCACGTGGCTGATCATGCACACAATCACGTGACTGATCATGCACTGATCACGTGGCTGATCATGCACTGATCACGTGATTGATCATGCACTGATCACGTGGCTGATCATGCACTGATCACGTGGCTGATCATGCACTGATCACGTGGCTGATCATGCACTGATCACGTGGCTGATCATGCACTGATCACGTGACTGATCATACACTGGTCACGCGGCTATCATGCACTGATCGCATGGCTGATCATTCACTGATCACGTGACTGATCATACACTGGTCACGTGGCTATCATGCACTGATCACGTGGCTGATCATGCACTGATCACGTGGCTGATCATGCACTGATCACGTGACTGATCATGCACTGATCACGTGACTGATCATGCACTGATCACGTGACTGATCATGCACTGATCACGTGGCTATCATGCACTGATCACGTGGCTGATCATGCACTGATCACGTGACTGATAATGCACTGATCATCTGGCTATCATGCACTCATTACCTGGCTGATCATGCACTGATCACGTGGTTGATCATACACTGATCACGTGACTGATCATGCACTGATCACGTCTGATGCACTGATCACATGACTGCCCATGCACTGATCACGTGGATGATCATGCACTGATCATGTGACAGATCATGCACTGATCACGTGGCTATCATGCACTGATCAAGTGGCTGATCATACTCTGCTCCCGAAACTGATCATGCACTGATCACGTGGCTATCATGCACTGCTCACGTGGCTGATCATGCAATGATCACGTAGCTACCATGTACTGGTCACGTGAGTGATCATGCACTGATCACGTGAATGATCATGCACTGATCACGTGACTGATCATGCACTGATCACGTGACTGATCATGCACTGATCACGTGACTGATCATGCACTGATCACGTGGCTGATCATGCACTGATCACGTGGCTGATCATGCACTGATCACGTGACTGATCATGCACTGATCACGTGACTGATCATGCACTGATCACGTGAAATGATCATGCACTGATCACGTGGCTGATCATGCACTGATCACGTGGCTGATCATGCACTGATCACGTGACTGATCATGCACTGATCACGTGGGCTGATCATGCACTGATCACGTGGCTGATCATGCACTGATCACGTGACTGATCATGCACTGATCACGCACTGACATGATCATGCACTGATCACGTGGCTGATCATGCACTGATCACGTGACTGATCATGCACACTGATCACGTGGCTGATCATGCACTGATCACGTGGCTGATCATGCACTGATCACGTGACTGATCATGCACTGATCACGTGACTGATCATGCACTGATCACGTGGCTGATCATGCACTGATCACGTGACTGATCATGCACTGATCACGTGGCTGATCATGCACTGATCACGTGACTGATCATGCACTGATCACGTGACTGATCATGCACTGATCACGTGGCTGATCATGCACTGATCACGTGACTGATCATGCACTGATCACGTGGCTATCATGCACTGATCACGTGGCTGATCATGCACACGTGATCACAGGACTGATCATGCACTGATCTGACACGCGCTGATCATGCACTGATCACGTGACTGATCATGCACTGATCACGTGGCTGATCATGCACTGATCACGTGACTGATCATGCACTGATCACGTGACTGATCATGCACTGAACACGTGGCTGATCATGCACTGATCACGTGGCTATCATGCACTGATCACGTGGCTGATCATGCACTGATCACGTGACATGCACATGCACTGATCATCATGGCTGATCATGCACTGATCACGTGGCTGATCATGCACTGATCACGTGGCTGATCATCATGCACTGATGATCATGACTGATCACGATGACTGATCATACACTGATCACGTGGCTGATCATGCACTGATCACGTGACAGATCATGCACTGATCACGTGGCTGATCATGCACTGATCACGTGACTGATCATGCACTGATCACGTGACTGATCATGCACTGATCACGTGGCTGATCATGCACTGATCACGTGGCTGATCATGCAATGATCACGTAGCTGATCATGCACTGATCACGTGACTGATCATGCACTGATCACGTGACTGATCATGCACTGATCACGTGGCTGATCATGCACTGATCACGTGACTGATCATGCACTGATCACGTGGCTGATCATGCACTGATCACGTGACTGATCATGCACTGATCACGTGGCTGATCATGCACTGATCACGTGACTGATCATGCACTGATCATGTTTGGTGATCATACACTGATCACGTGGCTGATCATGCAATGATCACGTGGCTGATCATGCACTGATCACGTGGCTGATCATGCACTGATCACGTGAAATGATCGCACTGATCACGTGGCTGATCATGCACTGATCACGTGAGGAATCATGCACTGATCACAGGTGGCTGATCATGATCACAAGGAGATGATCATGCACTGATCACGTGCTGATCATGCACTGATCACGTGACTGATCATGCACTGATGAGCAGGCTGATCATGCACTGATCACGTGGCTGATCATGCACTGATCACGTGACTGATCATGCACTGATCACGTGGCTGATCATGCACTGATCACGTGACTGATCATGCACTGATCACGGTGGCTGATCATGCACTGATCACGTGGCTGATCATGCACTGATCACATGGCTGATCATGCTGATCACGTGGCTGATCATGCACTGATCACGTGGCTGATCATGCACTGATCACGTGGCTGATCATGCACTGATCACGTGACTGATCATGCACTGATCACGTGACTGATCATGCACTGATCACGTGGCTGATCATGCACTGATCACGTGACTGATCATGCACTGATCACGTGGCTGATCATGCACTGATCACGTGGCTGATCATGCACTGATCACGTGACTGATCATGCACTGATCACGTGACTGATCATGCACTGATCACGTGGCTGATCATGCACTGATCACGTGGCTGATCATACACTGATCACGTGGCTGATCATGCACCTGATCACGTGACTGATCATGCACTGATCACGTGACTGATCATGCACTGATCACGTGGCTGATCATGCACTGATCACGTGACTGATCATGCACTGATCACGTGGCTGATCATGATCACATGCACTGATACCTGGCTGATCATGCACTGATCACGTGGCTGATCATGCACTGATCACGTGACTGATCATGCACTGATCACGTGGCTGATCATCCACTGATCACATGACTGCCCATGCACTGATCACGTGGATGATCATGCACTGATCATATGACTGATCATGCACTGATCACGTGGCTGATCATGCACTGATCACGTGACTGATCATGCACTGATCACGTCTCACTCATGCACTGATCATGCACTGATCATGCACTGATCACGTGGCTCATCATGCACTGATCACGTGGCTGATCATGCACTGATCACGTGACTGATCATGCACTGATCACGTGACTGATCATGCACTGATCACGTGGCTGATCATGCACTGATCACGTGGCTGATCATGCACTGATCACGTGACTGATCATGCACTGATCACGTGACTGATCATGCACTGATCACGTGGCTATCATGCACTGATCACGTGGCTGATCATGCAATGATCACGCAGCTATCATGTACTGGTCACATGACTGATCATGCACTGATCACGTGACTGATCATGCACTGATCACCTGGCTTATCATGCATTGATCATGTGACTGATCATGTGCTGATCATGTTTGGTGTCATACACTGATCATGTGCCTCTGGAGGCAATGAACAAAGAGCTGAGTAGGCAGGAATCAGTCAGCAGGCAATAATCATGGAACTCAGCTCTGAGAAATCATGCTGCTCAGCTGGCAATAATCAAGTAGATGAGCAGGCAGGAATTACGCAGCACAGGTGGCAATTGTCAAGGAGATGACAGGCAGGAATCGTGCAGCTCAGCTGGCAATTGTCAAGCAGATGAGCAGACAGTAATCACGCAGCTCAGCAGGCCCTGATCACGTGACTGAGCATGCACTGTTCACGTGGCTGATCACACACCTATCACGTGACTGATCATGCACTGATCACGTGGCTCTCATGCACTGATCACGTGATTGCACATGCACTGATCACGTAATTGTATGCACTGATCACGTGGCTATCATGCACTGATGACGTGGCTGATCATGCACTGATCATGTGACTGATCATGCACTGATCACGTAGCTATCTTGCACTGATCACTTGGCTGATCATACACTCATCACGGGACTGATCATGCACTGATCACGGCGCTATCATGCATTGATTACATGACTCAACATGCACTGATCACGTGGATGATCATGCACTGATCACGTGACTGATCATGCACTGATCACGTGACTGATCATGCACTGATCACGTGACTGATCATGCACTGATCAGCTGGCTATCATGCACTGACATGCACTGATCATGATCATGCACTGATCACGTGACTGATAATGCACTGATCATCTGGCTGATCATGCACTCATTACCTGGCTATCTATCGTGCACTGATCACGTGGTTGATCATACACTGATCACGTGACTGACTGATCATCATCACACTGATCATGCACTGATCACATGACTGCCCATGCACTGATCACGTGGATGATCATACACTGATCATGTGACAGATCATGCAGTGATCACGTGGCTATCATGCACTGATCAAGTGGCTGATCATACTCTGCTCCCGTGACTGATCATGCACTGATCACGTGGCTATCATGCACTGCTCACGTGGCTGATCATGCAATGATCACGTGGCTGACCATGTACTGGTCACGTGACTGATCATGCACTGATCACGTGATTGATCATGCACTGGTCACGTAGCTATCATGCACTGATCACGTGCCTGATCATGCACTGATCACGTGACTGATCATGCACTGATCACGTGGCTGATCATGCACTGATCACGTGGCTGATCATGCACTGATCACGTGGCTGATCATGCACTGATCACGTGACTGATCATGCACTAATCATGTGGCTGATCATGCACTGATCACGTGGCTGATGATCATGTGGCTGATCATGCACTGATCACGTGGCTGATCATACACTGATCACGTGACTGATCATGCACTGATCACGTGACTGATCATGCACTGATCACGTGGCTGATCATGCACTGATCACGTGGCTGATCATGCACTGATCACGTGGCTGATCATGCACTGATCACGTGACTGATCATGCACTGATCACGTGGCTGATCATGCACTGATCACGTAGCTACCATGTACTGATCACGTGACTGATCATGCACTGATCACGCACTGATCATGCACTGATAACGTGGCTGATCATGCACTGATCACGTGACTGATCATGCACTGATCACGTGACTGATCATGCACTGATCACGTGACTGATCATGCACTGATCACGTGGCTATCATGCACTGATGACGTGGCTGATCATGGACTGATCATGTGACTGATCATGCACTGATAACGTAGCTATCTTGCACTGGTCAATTGGCTGAACATACACTCATCACAGGACTGATCGTGTACTGATCACGGCGCTATCATGCATTGATTACATGACTCCACATGCACTGATCACGTGGATGATCATACACTGATCACGTGACTGATCATGCACTGATCAGTGACTGACCATGCACTGATCACGTGACTGATCATGCAATGATCAGTTGGCTATCATGCACTGATTACTTGGCTGATCATACACTGATCACGTGAATGATAATGCACTGATCATCTGGCTATCATGCACTCATTACCTGGCTATCGTGCACTGATCACGTGGTTGATCATGCACTGATCACATGACTGCCCATGCACTGATCACGTGGATGATCATACACTGATCATGTGACAGATCTTGCAGTGATCACGTGGCTATCATGCACTGGTCACGTGACTGATCATGCACTGATCACGTGACTGATCATGCACTGATTTCGTGGCTATCATGCACGGCTCACATGGCTGATCATGCAATGCACTGATCACGTGACTGATCATGTACTGGTCACGTGACTGATCATGCACTGATCACGTAATTGATCATGCACTGATCACGTGGCTGATCATGCACTGATCACGTGACTCATCAGGCACTGATCACGTGGCTGATCATGCACTGATCACGTGACTGATCATGCACTGATCACCGGGCTTATCATTCATTGATCATGTGACTGATCATGTGCTAATCATGTTTGGTGTCATACACTGATCATGTGCCTCTGGAGGCAATGAACAAAGAGCTGAGTAGGCAGGATTCAGTCAGCAGGCAATAATCATGGTACTCAGCTCTGAGAAATCATGCTGCTCAGCTGGCAATAATCAAGTAGATGAGCAGGGAGGAATTATGCAGCACAGGTGGCAATTGTCAAGGAGATGACAGGCAGGAATCGTGCAGCTCTGCTTGCAATTGTCAAGCAGATGAGCAGACAGTAATCATGCAGCTCAGCAGGCCCTGATCATGAGACTGAGCATGCACTGTTCACGTGACTGATCACACAGCTAACACGCACGTGGCTCTCATGCACTGATCACGTGATTGCGCATGCACTGATTACGTAATTTTATGCACTGATCACGTGGCTATCATGCACTGATGATGTGGCTGATCATGCACTGATCATATGACTGATCATGCACTGATCATGTAACTATCTTGCACTGATCACTTGGCTGATCATACACTCATCACGGGACTGATCATGCACTGATCACGGCGCTATCATGCATTGATTACATGTCTCCACATGCACTGATCACGTGGATGATCATACACTGATTACGTGACTGATCATGCACTGATCACGTGACTGATCATGCACTGATCAGTTGGCTATCATGCACTGATCAGTTGGCTATCATGCACTGATTACTTGGCTGATCATACACTGATCACGTGACTGATAATGCACTGATCATCTGGTTATCATGCACTCATTACCTGGCTATCGTGCACTGATCACGTGGTTGAACATACACTGATCTCGAGACTGATCATGCACTGATCACGTCTATATCATGCACTGATCACATGACTGCCCATGCACTGATCACGTGGATGATCATACACTGATCATGTGACAGATCATGCAGTGATCACGTGGCTATCATGCACTGATCAAGTGGCTGATCATACTCTGCTCCCGAAACTGATCATGCACTGATCACGTGGCTATCATGCACTGCTCACGTGGCTGATCATGCAATGATCACGCAGCTACCATGTACTGGTCACATGACTGATCATGCACTGATCAGGTAATTGATCATGCACTGATCACCTGGCTTATCATGCATTGATCATGTGACTGATCATGTGCTGATCATGTTTGGTGTCATACACTGATCATGTGCCTCTGGAGGCAATGAACAAAAGCTGAGTAGGCAGGAATCAGTCAGCAGGCAATAATCATGGAACTCAGCTCTGAGAAATCATGCTGCTCAGCTGGCAATAATCAAGTAGATGAGCAGGCAGGAATTACGCAGCACAGGTGGCAATTGTCAAGGAGATGACAGGCAGGAATCGTGCAGCTCAGCTGGCAATTGTCAAGCAGATGAGCAGACAGTAATCACGCAGCTCAGCAGGCCCTGATCACGTGACTGAGCATGCACTGTTCACATGGCTGATCACACACCTATCACGTGACTGATCATGCACTGATCACGTGGCTCTCATGCACTGATCACGTGATTGCACATGCACTGATCACGTAATTGTATGCACTGATCACGTGGCTATCATGCACTGATGACGTGGCTGATCATGCACTGATCACGTGACTGATCATGCACTGATCACGTAGCTATCTTGCACTGATCACTTGGCTGATCATACACTCATCACGGGACTGATCGTGCACTGATCACGGCGCTATCATGCATTGATTACATGACTCCACATGCACTGATCACGTGGATGATCATACACTGATCACGTGACTGATCATGCACTGATCACGTGACTGACCATGCACTGATCACGTGACTGATCATGCACTGATCAGTTGGCTATCATGCACTGATTACTTGGCTGATCATACACTGATCACGTGACTGATAATGCACTGATCATCTGGCTATCATGCACTCATTACCTGGCTATCGTGCACTGATCACGTGGTTGATCATACACTGATCACGAGACTGATCATGCACTGATCACGTCTATATCATGCACTGATCACATGACTGCCCATGCACTGATCACGTGGATGATCATACACTGATCATGTGACAGATCATGCAGTGATCACGTGGCTATCATGCACTGATCAAGTGGCTGATCATACTCTGCTCCCAAAACTGATCATGCACTGATCACGTGGCTATCATGCACTGCTCACGTGGCTGATCATGCAATGATCACGTAGCTACCATGTACTGGTCACGTGACTGATCATGCACTGATCACGTAATTGATCATGCACTGATCAGGTGACTTATCATGCACTGTTCACGTGGCTGATCATGCACTGATCACGTGACTGATCATGCACTGATCTCGTGGCTATCATGCACTGATCACGTGGCTGATCATGCACTGATCACGCCTGCTGACCATGTACTGATCACGTGACTGATCATGCACTGATCACGTGACTGATCATGCACTGATCATGTGGCTGATCATGCACTGATCACGTGGTTGATCATACACCCATCACGTGACTGATCATGCACTGATCACGTGGCTATCATGCACTGATCACGTGGCTGGTCATGCACAGATCACGTGCCTGGTCATGCACAGATCACGTGATCATAATCACGAAGTGATCACGTGGCTGATCATGCACTGATCACGTGGATATCATGCACTGATCACGTGGCTGATCATGCAATGATCACGTGACTGACCATATTCTGATCACGTGAGTGATCATGCACTGATCACGTGATTGATCATGCACTGATCACGTGACTGATCATGCACTGATCACGTGATCATGATGATCACACTGATCACGTGACTGATCACGCACTGATCACGTGACTGATCATGCATCATGCACGATCACGTGGCTGATCATGCAATGATCACGTGAATGATCATGCACTGATCACGTGACTGATCATGCACTGATCACGTGGCTTGATCATGCACTGATCATGTGGCTGATCATGCACTGATCACGTGGTTGATCATACACTGATCACGTGACTGATCATGCACTGATCACGTGGCTATCATGCACTGATCACTTGGCTGGTCATACACTGATCACGTGCCTGGTCATGCACAGATCACGTGACTAATCATGAAGTGATCACGTGGCTATCATGCACTGATCACGTGGATATCATGCACTGATCACGTGGCTGATCACACACGTATCACGTGACTGATCATGCAATGATCATGTAGCTAACATGTACCGTTCACGTGACTAATCATACACCCATCAGGTGACTGATCATGCACTGATCACTTGGCTATCATGCACTGATCACCTGCCTGGTCATGCACAGATCACGTGACTAATCATGAACTAATCACGTAGCTATCATGCACTGATCACCTGGCTGATCATGCACTGATCACGTGGCTATCATGCAATGATCACGTGGCTATCATGCACTGATTACGTGGCTGATCATGCACTGATACCGTGACTGATCATGCACTGATCACGTGACTGATCATGTCAGTGATCACGTGACTTAATGGCGCACTGATCATGTGACTGATCATGCGCTGATCATGTTTGCTATCATACACTGATCATGTGCCTCTGGAGGCAATAAACAAAGAGCTGATCATCACACGAATCAAACAGTCAGCAGGCAATAATCATGGAACTCAGCTGTGAGGAATCATGCTGCTCAGCTGGCAATAATCAAGCAGCTGAGCAGGCAGGAATTCACACACACAGCTGGCAATTGTCAAGCAGATGACAGGCAGGAATCGTGCAGCTCAGCTGGCACTGATCAAGCAGATGAGCAGACAGTAATCACGCGTGGCTCAGCAGGCCCTGATCACGTGACTGAGCATGCACTGTTCACGTGGCTGATCATACACTGATCACGTGATTGATCATGCACTGATCACTTGGATATCATGCACTGATCACGTCGCTGATCATACACTGATCACGAGACTGATCATGCACTGATCACGTCTATATCATGCACTGATCACATGACTGCCCATGCACTGATCACGTGGATGATCATACACTGATCATGTGACAGATCATGCAGTGATCACGTGGCTATCATGCACTGATCAAGTGGCTGATTATAGTCTGCTCCCGACTGGTCATGCACTGATCACCTGGCTATCATGCACTGCTCACGTGGCTGATCATGCACTGATCACGTGGCTGATCATGCACTGATCACGTGGCTGATCATGCACTGATCACGTGGCTGATCATGTGCACTGATCACACTGACTGATCATGCACTGATCACGTGACTGATCATGCACTGATCACGTGGCTGATCATGCACTGATCACGTGGCTGATCATGCACTGATCACGTGACTGATCATGCACTGATCACGTGGCTGATCATGCACTGATCACGTGACTGATCATGCACTGATCACGTGGCTGATCATGCACTGATCACGTGGCTGATCATGCAATGATCACGTGGCTGATCATGCACTGATCACGTGACTGATCATGCACTGATCACGTGACTGATCATGCACTGATCACGTGGCTGATCATCACTGATCACGTGACTGATCATGCACTGATCACGTGCACATGATCACACGGCTGATCATGCAATGATCACGTGGCTGATCATGCACTGATCACGCAGCTGATCATGCACTGATCACGTGACTGATCATGCACTGATCACGTGTGGCTGATCATGCACTGATCACCTGGCTTATCATGCATTGATCACGTGACTGATCATGTGCTGATCATGTTTGGTGTCATACACTGATCATGTGCCTCTGCAGGCAATGAACAAAGAGCTGAGTGATCAGGAATCAGATCATGCACTCAATCATGGAAATAATCATGGAACTCATCACGTGACTGATCATGCACTGATCAGTGAGGCTGACAATAATCATGTAGCGTGATCATCATGACAGCAGGATCACACAGCTGAGCTGGCACGATGTCAAGCAGATCAGCAGACACTGATCACGCAGCTCATCATGCCCTGATCACGTGACTGAGCATGCACTGATCACGTGGCTGATCATGCACCTGATCACGTGACTGATCATGCACTGATCAGTGACTGATCATGATCATGCACTGATCATGCACTGATCATGATCATGCACTGATCACGTGGGATGATCATGCACTGATCACGTGACTGATCATGCACTGATCACGTGACTGATCATGCACTGATCACGTGGCTGATCATGCACTGATCACATGGCTGATCATGCACTGATCACGTGTGACTGATCATGCACTGATCATCTGGCTGATCATGCACTGATTACCTGGCTATCGTGCACTGATCACGTGGTTGATCATGCACTGATCACATGACTGCCCATGCACTGATCACGTGGATGATCATACACTGATCATGTGACAGATCTTGCAGTGATCACGTGGCTATCATGCACTGGTCACGTGACTGATCATGCACTGATCACGTGACTGATCATGCACTGATCTCGTGGCTATCATGCACGGCTTACATGGCTGATCATGCAATGATCACGTAGCTACCATGTACTGGTCACGTGACTGATCATGCACTGATCACGTAATTGATCATGCACTGATCACGTGGCTGATCATGCACTGATCACGTGACTCATCATGCACTGATCACGTGGCTGATCATGCATTGATAACGTAGCTACCATGTACTGGTCACGTGACTGATCATGCACTGATCACGTAATTGATCATGCACTGATCACGTGGCTGATCATGCACTGATCACGTGACTGATCATGCACTGATCACGTGACTGATCATGCACTGATCACCGGGCTTATCATGCATTGATCATGTGACTGATCATGTGTTGATCATGTTTGGTCTCATACACTGATCATGTGCCTCTGGAGGCAATGAACAAAGAGCTGAGTAGGCAGGAATCAGTCAGCAGGCAATAATCATGGTACTCAGCTCTGAGAAATCATGCTGCTCAGCTGGCAATAATCAAGTAGATGAGCAGGCAGGAATTACGCAGCACAGGTGGCAATTGTCAAGGAGAT
>NW_027219872.1:0-24030 GCF_027580195.1 Bos mutus | reverse complement strand
TCGCCAGCTGGGCGCGGGATTCATGCCTGCTCAGCTGCCTGATAATCACCAGCTGGGCGCAGGATTCATGCCTGCTCATCTGCCTGATAATCGCCAGCTGGGCGCGGGATTCATGCCTGCTCAGCTGCCTGATAATCGCCAGCTGGGCGCGCAGGATTCATGCCTGCTCAGCTGCCTGATAATCGCCAGCTGGGCACATGATTCATGCCTGCTCAGCTGCCTGATAATCGCCAGCTGGGCGCGCAGGATTCATGCCTGCTCATCTGCCTGATAATGCCAGCTGGGCGCACGGGATTCATGCCTGCTCAGCTGCCTGATAATCGCCAGCTGGGCGCGCGTGATTCATGCCTGCTCATCTGCCTGATAATCGCCAGCTGGGCGCGCGTGGGATTCATGCCTGCTCAGCTGCCTGATAATCGCCAGCTGGGCGCGCAGGATTCATGCCTGCTCAGCTGCCTGATAATCGCCAGCTGGGCGCGCATGATTCATGCCTGATAATCAGCTGCCTGATAATCAGCTGCCTGATAATCGGGCTGGGCGCAGGATTCATGCCTGCTCATCTGCCTGATAATCGCCAGCTGGGCGCGCAGGATTCATGCCTGCTCATCTGCCTGATAATCGCCAGCTGGGCGCGCGGATTCATGCCTGCTCAGCTGCCTGATAATGCGCCAGCTGATCATGCCTGATTCATGCCTGCTCAGCTGCTGCCTGATGATCAGCCCTGCTGGGCACGTGATTCATGCCTGCTCAGCTGCCTGATAATCAGCCAGCTGGGCGCGTGGGATTCATGCCTGCTCATCTGCCTGATAATCGCCAGCTGGGCGCGTGATTCATGCCTGCTCAGCTGCCTGATAATCGCCAGCTGGGCGCCTGATTCATGCCTGCTCAGCTGCCTGATAATCGCCAGCTGGGCGCAGGATTCATGCCTGCTCAGCTGCCTGATAATCGCCAGCTGGGCGCAGGATTCATGCCTGCTCAGCTGCCTGATAATCGCCAGCTGGGGGCGCAGGATTCATGCCTGCTCAGCTCAGTCACCTGATCACTGCCTGCTCATTCATGCCTGTGATCATCTGCCTGCAGCCAGCTGGGCGCGTGGGATTCATGCCTGCTCATCAGCTGCCTGATAATCGCCAGCTGGGCGCGCAGGATTCATGCCTGCTCATCTGCCTGATAATCGCCAGCTGGGCGCGCAGGATTCATGCCTGCTCATCTGCCTGATAATCGCCAGCTGGGCGCGCAGGATTCATGCCTGCTCATCTGCCTGATAATCGCCAGCTGGGCGCATGATTCATGCCTGCTCATCTGCCTGATAATGACAGCTGGGCAGCAGGATTCATGCCTGCTCAGCTGCCTGATAATCCACCAGCTGGGCCTGCTGCAGGATTCATGCCTGCTCAGCTGCCTGATAATCGCCAGCTGGGCGCGTGATTCATGCCTGCTCAGCTGCCTGATAATCGCCAGCTGGGCGCGCAGGATTCATGCCTGCTCAGCTGCCTGATAATCGCCAGCTGGGCGCGCCATTCATTCATCAGCTGCTCATAATCGCCAGCCTGATAATCGCCAGCTGGGCGCGCGGGATTCATGCCTGCTCATCTGCCTGATAATCGCCAGCTGGGCGCGCTGGGCGGATTCATGCCTGCTCAGCTGCCTGATAATCGCCAGCTGGGCGCAGGATTCATGCCTGCTCTGCTGCCTGATAATCCTGCTGGGCGCAGGATTCATGCCTGCTCAGCTGCCTGATAATCGCCAGGAGGGCTGGATTCATGCCTGATCAGCACATGAGCAGATCACATGATCAGCTGGGCTCTCAGTCACCTGATCTGCTCAGCCACGTGATCATGCCTGCCAGCTGGGCGCGTGATTCATTCGCCTGCTCATCTGCCTGATAATCGCCAGCTGGGCCTCGCAGGATTCATGCCTGCTCAGCTGCCTGATAATCGCCAGCTGGGCGCGCAGGATTTCATGCCTGCTCATCTGCTGATAATCGCCAGCTGGGGCGCAGGATTCATGCCTGCTCAGCTGCCTGATAATCGCCAGCTGGGCGCCAGGGATTCATGCCTGCTCAGCTGCCTGATAATCGCCAGCTGGGCGCGCAGGATTCATGCCTGCTCAGCTGCCTGATAATCGCCAGCTGGGCGCAGGATTCATGCCTGCTCAGCTGCTGCTGATTGCTCATCCAGCTGGGCCAGCTGGGATTTCATGCCTGCTCAGCTGCCTGATAATCGCCAGCTGGGCCTGCTGAGATTCATGCCTGCTCATCTGCCTGATAATCGCCAGCTGGGCGCGCAGGATTCATGCCTGCTCAGCTGCCTGCCTGATAATCGCCAGCTGGCTGGGCGCTCAGGATTCATTCATGCCTGCTCAGCTGCCTGATAATCGCCAGCTGGGCCTCAGGATTCATGCCTGCTCAGCTGCCTGATAATCGCCAGCTGGGCGCAGGATTCATGCCTGCTCATCTGCCTGATAATGCGCCAGCTGGGCGCACATGATTCATGCCTGCTCAGCTGCCTGATAATCGCCAGCTGGGCGCGCCAGGATTCATGCCTGCTCATCTGCCTGATAATCGCCAGCTGGGCGCGCAGGATTCATGCCTGCATCTGCCTGATAATCGCCAGCTGGGCGCCCAGGATTCATGCCTGCTCAGCTGCCTGATAATCGCCAGCTGGGCGCAGGATTCATGCCTGCTCAGCTGCCTGATAATGCCTGCTCATCGCCAGCTGGGCCTGCGGCACGGATTCATGCCTGCTCAGCTGCCTGATAATCGCCAGCTGGGCGCAGGATTCATGCCTGCTCAGCTGCCTGATAATCGCCAGCTGGGCGCGGGGATTCATGCCTGCTCAGCTGCCTGATAATCGCCAGCTGGGCCTGCTCAGGATTCATGCCTGCTCAGCTGCCTGATAATCGCCAGCTGGGCGCAGGATTCATGCCTGCTCAGCTGCCCTGATAATCGCCAGCTGGGCGCGCTGATTCATGCCTGCTCATCTGCCTGATAATCGCCAGCTGGGCGCCAGGATTCATGCCTGCTCAGCTGCCTGATAATCGCCAGCTGGGCGCGGGATTCATGCCTGCTCATCTGCTGATAATCGCCAGCTGGGCGCGCATGATTCATGCCTGCTCAGGCTGCCTGATAATCGCCAGCTGGGGGCGCACAGGATTCATGCCTGCTCATCACCTGATCCTGATCAGCCAGCTGGGTGCCTGCTGAGTCGGATTCATGCCTGCTCATCTGCTGATAAGCCAGCTGGGCGCAGCCTCATGCCTGCTCAGCTGCCTGATAATCGCCAGCTGGGCGCGCAGGATTCATGCCTGCTCATCTGCCTGATAATCGCCAGCTGGGCGCGCAGGATTCATGCCTGCTCAGCTGCCTGATAATGCGCCAGCTGGGCCTGCTGATTCATGCCTGCTCAGCTGCCTGATAATCCCAGCTGGGCTGGGCAGGATTCATGCCTGCTCAGCTGCCTGATAATCGCCAGCTGGGCGCGCAGGATTCATGCCTGCTCATCTGCCTGATAATCGCCTGCTGGGCCGCATTCATTCATGCCTGCTCATCTGCCTGATAATGCCCAGCTGGGCGCATGATTCATGCCTGCTCATCTGTGATGATAATGCCAGCTGGGCAGGCGCCTGATTCATGCCTGCTCAGCTGCTGTGATGATCAGTGCAGCTGGGCGCGCGTGATTCATGCCTGCTCATCTGCCTGATAATCGCCAGCTGGGCGCAGGATTCATGCCTGCTCAGCTGCCTGATAATCGCCAGCTGGGCGCCGGGATTCATGCCTGCTCAGCTGCCTGATAATCGCCAGCTGGGCGCGCAGGATTCATGCCTGCTCAGCTGCCTGATAATCGCCAGCTGGGCGCAGGATTCATGCCTGCTCAGCTGCCTGATAATCGCCAGCTGGGCGCGCAGGATTCATGCCTGCTCAGCTGCCTGATAATCGCCAGCTGGGCGCGGGATTCATGCCTGCTCAGCTGCCTGATAATCGCCAGCTGGGCGCAGGATTCATGCCTGCTCAGCTGCCTGATTGTTGCCTGCTGGGCGCACATGATTCATGCCTGCTCATCTGCCTGATCAATCATGCCAGCTGGGCACATGATTCATGCCTGCTCATCTGTCACCTGATCGCCAGCTGGGCGCGGGATTCATGCCTGCTCATCTGCCTGATAATGCTCAGCTGCCTGCATTCATCATGCCTGCTCAGCTGCCTGATAATCGCCAGCTGGGCGCGTGGATTCATGCCTGCTCATCTGCCTGATAATCGCCAGCTGGGCCGCAGGATTCATGCCTGCTCAGCTGCCTGATAATCACCAGCTGGGCGCAGGATTCATGCCTGCTCATCTGCCTGATAATGACCCAGCTGGGCGCGCAGGATTCATGCCTGCTCAGCTGCCTGATAATCGCCAGCTGGGCGCGCAGGATTCATGCCTGCTCATCTGCCTGATAATAATCGCCAGCTGGGCGCCCAGGATTCATGCCTGCTCATCTGCTGCTGATTCTTGCCTGCCTGCTGGGCACATGATCCGTGCCGTGAGGCTACCTGATCAGCACATGAGCAGTCACATGATCAGCGCCTCTCAGTCACCTGATCACTGCGCGACAGCCACGTGATCAGTGCCTGCTGAGTCACGTGATTAGCGCCTGCTCATCTGCTGATAATCGCCAGCTGGGCGCGCAGGATTCATGCCTTCTCAGCTGCCTGATAATCGCCAGCTGGGCCGCAGGATTCATGCCTGCTCATCTGCCTGATAATCGCCAGCTGGGCGCGCGGGATTCATGCCTGCTCAGCTGCCTGATAATCGCCAGCTGGGCGCAGGGATTCATGCCTGCTCAGCTGCCTGATAATCGCCCAG
Source organism: Bos mutus (assembly GCF_027580195.1). Taxonomy (NCBI): domain Eukaryota; kingdom Metazoa; phylum Chordata; class Mammalia; order Artiodactyla; family Bovidae; genus Bos; species Bos mutus. Next base: position 19,183 of record NW_027219872.1, on the reverse strand, counting down.
CTGGGCGCGGGATTCATGCCTTCTCAGCTGCCTGATAATCGCCAGCTGGGCCGCAGGATTCATGCCTGCTCATCTGCCTGATAATCGCCAGCTGGGCCTCTCAGGATTCATGCCTTCTCAGGCGCCTGATAATCGCCAGCTGGGCGCGTGATTCATGCCTGCTCATCTGCCTGATAATCGCCAGCTGGGCGCAGGATTCATGCCTGCTCATCTGCTGATGATAATGACCAGCTGGGCGCGCAGGATTCATGCCTGCTCAGCTGCCTGATAATAATCGCCAGCTGGGCGCGCAGGATTCATGCCTGCTCAGCTGCCTGATAATCGCCAGCTGGGCGCGCAGGATTCATGCCTGCTCAGCTGCCTGATAATCGCCAGCTGGGCGCGGGATTCATGCCTGCTCAGCTGCCTGATAATCGCCAGCTGGGCGCGCAGGATTCATGCCTGCTCAGCTGCCTGATAATCAGCCAGCTGGGATTCATGCCTGCTCAGCTGCCTGATAATCACCAGCTGGGCGCGGGATTCATGCCTGCTCATCTGCCTGATAATCGCCAGCTGGGCGCAGGATTCATGCCTGCTCAGCTGCCTGATAATCGCCAGCTGGGCGCGCCTCTCAGTCATTCATGCCTGCTCATCTGCCTGATTGTTGCCTGCTGGGGCACATGATTCATGCCTGCTCATCTGCCTGATAATCAGCCAGCTGGGCAGGATTCATGCCTGCTCATGCCACTGATCATGCCTGCTCAGCTCACCCTGATCACTGCCTGCTGGGCTGCGTGATCAGTCATGCCTGCTGCTGCCCTGATCAGCAGCTGTGATTCACGCGCATGCCTGTCATCTGCCTGATAATGCGCCAGCTGGGCGCGCCTGGATTCATGATTTCCTGCTCAGCTGCCTGATAATCGCCAGCTGGGCGCGCAGGATTCATGCCTGCTCATCTGCCTGATAATCACCAGCTGGGCGCGCCAGGATTCATGCCTGCTCATCTGCCTGATAATGACCAGCTGGGCGCGCAGGATTCATGCCTGCTCATCTGCCTGATAATCGCCAGCTGGGCGCCCAGATTCATGCCTGCTCATCTGCCTGATAATCGCCAGCTGGGGGCGCGGGGATTCATGCCTGCTCAGCTGCCTGATTCTTGCCTGCTGGGCACATGATTCATGCCTGCTCAGCTGCCTGATAATCGCCAGCTGGGCACATGATTCATGCCTGCTCAGTCACCTGATCATGCGCCAGCTGGGCCACAGGATTCATGCCTGCTCAGCCTGCTGAGTCTGGGCGTGATTCATGCCTGCTCATCTGCCTGATAATCGCCAGCTGGGCGCGGGATTCATGCCTGCTCAGGTGCCTGATAATCGCCAGCTGGGCGCGGGATTCATGCCTGCTCAGCTGCCTGATAATCAGCTGGGCCTGGATTCATGCCTGCTCAGCTGCCTGATAATCGCCAGCTGGGCGCGCAGGATTCATGCCTGCTCAGCTGCCTGATAATCATGCCAGCTGGGCGCGCAGGATTCATGCCTGCTCAGCTGCCTGATAATCGCCAGCTGGGCGCGGGATTCATGCCTGCTCAGCTGCCTGATAATCGCCAGCTGGGCGCGCGGATTCATGCCTGCTCAGCTGCCTGATAATCGCCAGCTGGGCGCGCAGGATTCATGCCTTCTCAGCTGCCTGATAATCGCCAGCTGGGCGCCAGGGATTCATGCCTGCTCATCTGCCTGATAATCGCCAGCTGGGCGCGGGATTGCCTGCTCCTGCTCATAATCGCCAGCTGCCTGATAATCGCCAGCTGGGCTCGCCAGCTGGATTCATGCCCTGCTCAGCTGCCTGATTCTTGCCTGCTGGGCCTGCTGCATGATCCGTGCATGCCTGCCTGATCAGCACATGAGCAGTCACATGATCAGCGCCTCTCAGTCACCTGATCATGCCTGCTCAGCGTGCCTGATCAATGCCTGCTGGGCACGTGATTCATGCCTGCTCATCTGCCTGATAATCGCCAGCTGGGCGCGCAGGATTCATGCCTTCTCAGCTGCCTGATAATCGCCAGCTGGGCGCAGGATTCATGCCTGCTCATCTGCCTGATAATCGCCAGCTGGGCGCGGGATTCATGCCTGCTCAGCTGCCTGATAATCGCCAGCTGGGCGCGCAGGATTCATGCCTGCTCATCTGCCTGATAATCGCCAGCTGGGCGCGCAGGATTCATGCCTGCTCAGCTGCCTGATTCTTGCCTGCTGGGGCGCACATGATTCATGCCTGCTCAGCTGCCTGATGATCGCCAGCTGGGCTGATCAGCATTCATCAGCCTGCTCAGTCACATGATCAGCGCCTCTCAGTCACCTGATCATGCCTTCTCAGCCACGTGATCATCGCCTGCTGGGTCACGTGATTCATGCCTGCTCATCTGCCTGATAATCGCCAGCTGGGCGCGCAGGATTCATGCCTGCTCAGCTGCCTGATAATAATCGCCAGCTGGGCGCAGGATTCATGCCTGCTCATCTGCCTGATAATCGCCAGCTGGGCGCGCCTGCTCATCTGGATTCATGCCTGCTCAGCTGCCATGCCTGCTCAGCCTGATAATCGCCAGCTGGGCGCGCAGGATTCATGCCTGCTCAGCTGCCTGATAATCGCCAGCTGGGCGCGCCAGGATTCATGCCTGCTCAGCTGCCTGATAATCGCCAGCTGGGCGCAGGATTCATGCCTGCTCAGCTGCCTGATCGCCAGCTGGGCCAGCTGGGCATGGGCTCAGCTGCCTGATAATCGCCAGCTGGGCGCATCATTCATGCCTGCTCATCTGCCTGATAATCGCCAGCTGGGCGCAGGATTCATGCCTGCTCATCTGCCTGATAATCGCCAGCTGGGCGCAGGATTCATGCCTGCTCATCTGCCTGATAATCGCCAGCTGGGCGCACATGATTCATGCCTGCTCAGCTGCCTGATAATCGCCAGCTGGGCGCGCGGATTCATGCCTGCTCAGCTGCTGATGATCATCAGCTGGGCGCCTGCTGATTCATGCCTGCTCCTGCTCATCTGCCTGATAATCGCCAGCTGGGCGCGGGATTCATGCCTGCTCAGCTGCCTGATAATGACCGCCAGCTGGGCGCGCAGGATTCATGCCTGCTCATCAGCTGCCTGATAATCGCCAGCTGGGCGCGGGATTCATGCCTGCTCATCTGCCTGATAATCGCCAGCTGGGCGCGCAGGATTCATGCCTGCTCAGCTGCCCTGATAATCGCCAGCTGGGCGCGCGGATTCATGCCTGCTCATCTGCCTGATTCTTGCCTGCTGGGCGCACATGATCCATGCCTGCTCAGCTGCTGCTGATCATCACCATCCAGCTGGGCACATGATCAGCGCCTCTCAGTCACCTGATCACTGCATGACAGCCATGATCAGTGCCTGCTGAGATGATTATGCCTGCTCATCTGCCTGATAATCGCCAGCTGGGCGCGCAGGATTCATGCCTGCTCAGCTGCCTGATAATCGCCAGCTGGGCGCGCAGATTCATGCCTGCTCAGCTGCCTGATAATCATGCCTGGGCTCATGCCTGCTCAGCTGATGATGAATCCAGCTGGGCGCGCAGGATTCATGCCTGCTCAGCTGCCTGATAATCGCCAGCTGGGCGCGCAGGATTCATGCCTGCTCAGCTGCCTGATAATCGCCAGCTGGGCGCCTCAGATTCATGCCTGCTCATCTGCCTGATAATCGCCAGCTGGGCGCGCCAGGATTCATGCCTGCTCAGCTGCCTGATAATTGCCTGCTGGGCGCACATGATTCATGCCTGCTCAGCTGCCTGATAATCAGCAGCTGGGCGCAGGATTCATGCCTGCTCTCAGTCTGCCTGATCAGCTGGGCGCGGGATTCATGCCTGATCAGTGCCTGCTGAGTCAGCTGGGATTATTCATGCCTGCTCATCTGCCTGATAATCGCCAGCTGGGCGCGCCAGGATTCATGCCTGCTCAGCTGCCTGATAATCGCCAGCTGGGCGCATGCCTTCATGCCTGCTCAGCTGGGCTGCTGATATAATCGCCAGCTGGGCGCCAGGATTCATGCCTGCTCAGCTGCCTGATAATCGCCAGCTGGGCGCGGGATTCATGCCTGCTCATCTGCCTGATAATCGCCAGCTGGGCGCGGGATTCATGCCTGCTCAGCTGCCTGATAATCGCCAGCTGGGCGCAGGGATTCATGCCTGCTCAGCTGCCTGATAATCGCCAGCTGGGCGCAGGATTCATGCCTGCTCAGCTGCTGATTCTTGCGCCAGCTGGGCACATGATTCATGCCTGCTCAGCTGCCTGATCAATCACAGCTGGCAGTCACGCAGATCATGCCTGCTCAGTCTGCCTGATCATGCGCCAGCTGGGCCACCTGATCATGCCTGCTCAGCTGCCTGATCATCGCCTGCTGGGCGCGCGTGATTCATGCCTGCTCATCTGCCTGATAATCGCCAGCTGGGCGCGCAGGATTCATGCCTGCTCAGCTGCCTGATAATCGCCAGCTGGGCGCAGGATTCATGCCTGCTCAGCTGCCTGATAATGACCAGCTGGGCGCGCAGGATTCATGCCTGCTCATCTGCCTGATAATCGCCAGCTGGGCGCGCAGGATTCATGCCTGCTCAGCTGCCTGATGATCAGTCATGATCCAGCTGGGCAGCGCTGCATCAGCTCAGCTGCTCATAATCATGCCTGCTCAGATTCATGCCTGCAGCTGCCTAATCGCCAGCTGGGCGCTGGGCGCATGATTCATGCCTGCTCAGCTGCCTGATAATCGCCAGCTGGGCGCCAGGATTCATGCCTGCTCAGCTGCCTGATAATCGCCAGCTGGGCGCAGGCTGCTGATTCATGCCTGCTCACTCATCTGCTCATAATCGCCTGATGCGCCAGCTGGGCGCCTGCTCATGCCTGCTCATTCATGCCTGCTCAGCTGCTGCTGATTCATGCCTGCTCATCTGCCTGATAATCGCCAGCTGGGCAGGGATTCATGCCTGCTCAGCTGCCTGATAATCACCAGCTCAGCGCCTCTCATCACCTGATCCTGCTCAGATAGCCTGATGATCAGTGCCTGCTGGGCTGCACGTGATTCATGCCTGCTCATCTGCCTGATAATCGCCAGCTGGGCGCGCAGGATTCATGCCTGCTCAGCTGCCTGATAATCGCCAGCTGGGCGCGCAGGATTCATGCCTGCTCATCTGCCTGATAATCGCCAGCTGGGCGCGCGGGATTCATGCCTGCTCAGCTGCCTGATAATCGCCAGCTGGGCGCGGGATTCATGCCTGCTCATCTGCCTGATAATCGCCAGCTGGGCGCGCCAGCTGATTCATGCCTGCTCAGCTGCCTGATAATCGCCAGCTGGGCGCGCAGGATTCATGCCTGCTCTCTCTGCTGCCTGATTCTTGCCTGCTGGGCACATGATCCATGCCTGCTCAGGCTGACCTGATCATCACTGCCTGATCAGCACATGATCAGCGCCTCTCAGTCACCTGATCATGCCTCTCAGTCACCTGATCATGCCTGCTGACGCGTGATTCATGCCTGATCATCTGCCTGCTGAATCGCCAGCTGATTAGGGATTCATGCCTGCTCATCTGCCTGATAATCGCCAGCTGGGCGCGCCAGGATTCATGCCTGCTCAGCTGCCTGATAATCGCCAGCTGGGCGCGCCCGGATTCATGCCTGCTCAGCTGCCTGATAATCGCCAGCTGGGCGCAGGATTCATGCCTGCTCAGCTGCCTGATAATCGCCAGCTGGGCGCGTGGGATTCATGCCTGCTCAGCTGCCTGATAATCGCCAGCTGGGCGCGCATGATTCATGCCTGCTCAGCTGCCTGATAATCGCCAGCTGGGCTGCCGTGGGATCATGCCTGCTCATCTGCCTGATAATCGCCAGCTGGGCCTGCAGGATTTCATGCCTGCTCATCTGATAATCGCCAGCTGGGCGCGGGGATTCATGCCTGCTCATCTGCCTGATAATCGCCAGCTGGGCGCGCAGGGATTCATGCCTGCTCAGCTGCCTGATAATCGCCAGCTGGGCAGCGGGATTCATGCCTGCTCAGCTGCCAGCTGCCTGATAATCGCCAGCTGGGCGCACAGGATTCATGCCTGCTCAGCTGATAATCCCAGCTGGGCGCGGGATTCATGCCTGCTCAGCTGCCTGATAATCGCCAGCTGGGCGCAGGATTCATGCCTGCTCAGCTGCCTGATAATCGCCAGCTGGCTGGGCGCAGGATTCATGCCTGCTCAGCTGCCTGATAATCGCCAGCTGGGCGCGGGATTCATGCCTGCTCAGCTGCCTGATAATCGCCAGCTGGGCGCGCAGGATTCATGCCTGCTCAGCTGCCCTGATAATCGCCAGCTGGGCGCAGGATTCATGCCTGCTCAGCTGATGATTCATGCCAGCTGGGCGCTGCCTGATTCATGCCTGCTCAGCAGTCACTGCTGATCATCGCCTGCTGGGCTGGCACCTGGATCATGCCTGATCAGCTGATCAGTGCTGCTGATTTCACAGCTGCCTGCTCATCTGCCTGCTCATCGCCTGATAATCGCCAGCTGGGCGCCCAGGATTCATGCCTGCTCAGCTGCCTGATAATCGCCAGCTGGGCGCGCCTGATTCATGCCTGCTCAGCTGCCTGATAATCAGCGCCAGCTGGGCGCGCCGGGATTCATGCCTGCTCAGCTGCCTGATAATCGCCAGCTGGGCGCGGGATTCATGCCTGCTCATCTGCCTGATAATCGCCAGCTGGGCGCGCATGATTCATGCCTGCTCATCTGCCTGATCATAATCAGCCAGCTGGGCACCTGATTCATGCCTGCTCAGCTGCCTGATCATGCCTGCTGGGCAGTGATTTCATGCCTGCTCATCCTGATAATCGCCAGCTGGGCGCAGATTCATGCCTGCTCAGCTGCCTGATAATCATGCCAGCTGGGCGCCCGGATTCATGCCTGCTCATCTGCCTGATAATCGCCAGCTGGGCGCGCGCAGGATTCATGCCTGCTCAGCTGCCTGATCTGCCTGATAATCATGCAGCTGGGCTGCCTGATAATCACCAGCTGGGCGCATGCCTGCCTGCTCATCAGCTGCTGATAATCGCCTGCTGGGCGCCTGATAATTCATGCCTGCTCAGCTGCCTGATAATCGCCAGCTGGGCGCGCAGGATTCATGCCTGCTCAGCTGCCTGATAATCGCCAGCTGGGCGCGGGATTCATGCCTGCTCATCTGCCTGATAATCGCCTGCTGGGCGCGCAGGATTCATGCCTGCTCAGCTGCCTGATAATCGCCAGCTGGGCGCGCAGGATTCATGCCTGCTCATCTGCCTGATAATCGCCAGCTGGGCGCAGGATTCATGCCTGCTCAGCTGCCTGATAATCGCCAGCTGGGCGCAGGATTCATGCCTGCTCAGCTGCCTGATAATCGCCAGCTGGGCGCGCAGGATTCATGCCTGCTCAGCTGCCTGATAATCGCCAGCTGGGCAGTCGGATTCATGCCTGCTCATCTGCCTGATAATGCCAGCTGGGCGCAGGATTCATGCCTGCTCATCTGCCTGATAATCGCCAGCTGGGGGCGCGCAGGATTCATGCCTGCTCATCTGCCTGATAATCGCCAGCTGGGCGCGGGATTCATGCCTGCTCATCTGCTGATAATCTGCTGGGCCTGCATCTTTCTTGCCTGCTGAGGCACATGATCCGTGCGGGAGGCTACCTGATCAGCACATGAGCAGTCACATGATCAGCGCCTCTCAGTCACCTGATCACTGCCTGCTCAGCCACGTGATCAGTGCCTGCTGAGTCACGTGATTAGCGCCTGCTCATCTGCCTGATAATCGCCAGCTGGGCGCAGGATTCATGCCTTCTCAGCTGCCTGATAATCGCCAGCTGGGCGCAGGATTCATGCCTGCTCATCTGCCTGATAATCACCAGCTGGGCGCGGCAGGATTCATGCCTGCTCAGCTGCCTGATAATCGCCAGCTGGGCGCGCAGGATTCATGCCTGCTCAGCTGCCTGATAATCGCCAGCTGGGCGCGCATTTCATGCCTGCTCAGCTGCCTGATAATCGCCAGCTGGGCGCGGATTCATGCCTGCTCATCTGCCTGATAATCGCCAGCTGGGCCTGCTCTGGGATTCATGCCTTCTCAGGCTGCCTGATAATCGCCAGCTGGGCGCAGGATTCATGCCTGCTCATCTGCCTGATAATCAGCTGGGCTGCCAGATTCATGCCTGCTCAGCTGCCTGATAATCGCCAGCTGGGCGCACCAGGATTCATGCCTGCTCATCTGCCTGATAATCGCCAGCTGGGCGCGGGATTCATGCCTGCTCAGCTGCCTGATAATCGCCAGCTGGGCCACAGGATTCATGCCTGCTCAGCTGCCTGATAATCGCCAGCTGGGCACGCAGGATTCATGCCTGCTCATCTGCCTGATAATCGCCAGCTGGGCTGGCGCGATTCATGCCTGCTCAGCTGCTGATAATCGCCAGCTGGGCGCAGGATTCATGCCTGCTCAGCTGCCTGATAATCGCCAGCTGGGCGCAGGATTTCATGCCTGCTCAGCTGCCTGATAATCGCCAGCTGGGCGCGCAGGGGATTCATGCCTGCTCATCTGCCTGATAATCGCCAGCTGGGCGCGCCAGGATTCATGCCTGCTCAGCTGCCTGATAATCGCCAGCTGGGCGCGCCAGGATTCATGCCTGCTCAGCTGCTTGATTCTTGCCTGCTGAGGCACACATGATCCGTGCCTGCTCAGCTACCTGATCAGCACGCGAGCAGTCACATGATCAGCGCCTCTCAGTCACCTGATCACTGCGCGGCAGCCACGTGATCAGTGCCTGCTGAGCTGGGCGTGATTAGCGCCTGCTCATCTGCTGATAATCGCCAGCTGGGCGCGGGATTCATGCCTTCTCAGCTGCCTGATAATCGCCAGCTGGGCGCGGGATTCATGCCTGCTCATCTGCCTGATAATGACCAGCTGGGCGCGGGATTCATGCCTGCTCAGCTGCCTGATAATCGCCAGCTGGGCGCGCGCCAGGATTCATGCCTGCTCATCTGCCTGATAATCGCCAGCTGGGCGCGCATTTCATGCCTGCTCAGCTGCCTGATAATCGCCAGCTGGGCGCAGGATTCATGCCTGCTCATCTGCCTGATAATCGCCAGCTGGGCGTGATTCATGCAGGCTCATCATGCCTGCTCAGGATTCATGCCTGCTCAGGCCCCATAAATCGCCAGCTGGGCACAGGATTCATGCCTGCTCATCTGCCTGATAATCGCCAGCTGGGCGCGCAGGATTCATGCCTGCTCATCTGCCTGATAATCGCCAGCTGGGCCGCGGATTCATGCCTGCTCAGCTGCCTGATAATCGCCCAGCTGGGCGCGCGGATTCATGCCTGCTCAGCTGCTGATAATCATGCTGGGCTCAGGATTCATGCCTGCTCAGCTGCCTGATGATCGCCAGCCAGCTGGGCGCCTGCTCAGGATTCATGCCTGCTCAGCTGCCATGATGCTCAGCTGCCAGCTGCCAGCTGCATGGATTCATGCCTGCTCAGCTGCCTGATAATCGCCCAGCTGGGCGCGCAGGATTCATGCCTGCTCAGCTGCCTGATAATCGCCAGCTGGGCGCAGGATTCATGCCTGCTCAGCTGCCTGATAATCGCCAGCTGGGCGCGCAGGGATTCATGCCTGCTCATCTGCCTGATAATCGCCAGCTGGGCGCGCAGGATTCATGCCTGCTCATCTGCCTGATAATAATCGCCAGCTGGGCGCGCAGGGATTCATGCCTGCTCAGCTGCCTGATAATCGCCAGCTGGGCGCGGGATTCATGCCTGCTCATCTGCCTGATAATCGCCAGCTGGGCGCGCAGGATTCATGCCTGCTCATCTGCTGATAATGATTCTGCCTGCTTCATGCCTGCTCATCTGCTGATAATCGCCTGCTGGGCCTGATCAGCATGCCTGCTCAGCTGCATGATGATCAGCAGCTGGCGCTCAGATCATGCCTGCTCAGCTGCCTGATAATGCCAGCTGGCAGCACGTGATTGCTGCCTGCCATCTGTGATCATAATGCCTGCTGCCTGGATTCATGCCTGCTCATCTGCTGATAATCGCCAGCTGGGCGCGGGATTCATGCCTGCTCAGCTGCCTGATAATCGCCAGCTGGGCGCGCAGGATTCATGCCTGCTCATCTGCCTGATAATCGCCAGCTGGGCGCGCAGGATTCATGCCTGCTCATCTGCCTGATAATCGCCAGCTGGGCGCGCAGGATTCATGCCTGCTCATCTGCCTGATAATCGCCAGCTGGGCGATTCATGCCTTCATGCCTGCTCAGCTGCTGCCTGATTCTTGCCTTCTGCCTGCTGGGGCACATGATCCGTGCCTGAGGCTACCTGATCAGCACATGCTGCAGTCACATGATCAGCGCCTCTCAGTCACCTGATCAGCTGCGCGACAGCCACATGCCTGATCAGTGCCTGCTGATGTCAGCGTGATTCATGCCTGCTCATCTGCCTGATAATCGCCAGCTGGGCGCGCAGGATTCATGCCTGCTCAGCTGCCTGATAATCGCCAGCTGGGCGCGCAGGATTCATGCCTGCTCAGCTGCCTGATAATCACCAGCTGGGCGCGGGATTCATGCCTGCTCAGCTGCCTGATAATCGCCAGCTGGGCGCGCAGGATTCATGCCTGCTCAGCTGCCTGATAATCGCCAGCTGGGCGCAGGATTCATGCCTGCTCAGCTGCTGATAATCGCCCAGCTGGGCGCGCAGGATTCATGCCTGCTCAGCTGCTGCCTGGGATTCATGCCTGCCTGCTGGGCGCACTGCTGATTCATGCCTGCTCAGGCTGCCTGATCATGCGCCAGCTGGGCAGCGCAGATTCATGCCTGCCTCTCATCTGCTCATCATGATTCAGCTGCGCGACAGCATGCCTGCTCATCTGCCTGATAATGCCAGCTGGGCGCGTGATTCATGCCTGCTCATCTGCTGATAATCATGCCAGCTGGGCGCGGGATTCATGCCTGCTCAGCTGCCTGATAATCGCCAGCTGGGCGCGGGATTCATGCCTGCTCAGCTGCCTGATAATCGCCAGCTGGGCGCAGGGATTCATGCCTGCTCAGCTGCCTGATAATCGCCAGCTGGGCGCGCAGGATTCATGCCTGCTCAGCTGCCTGATAATCGCCAGCTGGGCGCGGGGATTCATGCCTGCTCATCTGCCTGATAATGCCGCCAGCTGGGCGCGCAGGATTCATGCCTGCTCAGCTGCCTGATAATCGCCAGCTGGGCGCGGATTCATGCCTGCTCATCTGCCTGATAATTGCCTGCTGGGCGCATGATTCATGCCTGCTCAGCAGCACCTGATCATGCGCCTGGGCAGCCTGATCATGCCTGCTCAGCACTGATCTGATCATCGCCTCTCAGCTGGGCACCTGATTCATGCCTGCTCAGCTGCGTGATAATGCCTGCTGGGCGCGTGATTCATGCCTGCTCATCTGCTGCCTGATAATCGCCAGCTGGGCGCAGGGATTCATGCCTGCTCAGCTGCCTGATAATCGCCAGCTGGGCCGCGCGGGATTCATGCCTGCTCAGCTGCCTGATAATCGCCAGCTGGGCGCCCAGGATTCATGCCTGCTCAGCTGCCTGATAATGATCGCCATGCCTGCTCATCTGCCTGATGATCATCAGCCAGCTGGGCGCAGGATTCATGCCTGCTCAGCTGCCTGATAATCGCCAGCTGGGCGCGGATTCATGCCTGCTCAGCTGCCTGATAATCGCCCAGCTGGGCGCAGGATTCATGATCATGCCTGCTCAGCTGCCTGATAATCGCCAGCTGGGCGCGCGCTGATTCATGCCTGCTCATCTGCCTGATAATCGCCAGCTGGGCGCGTGGATTCATGCCTGCTCATCTGCCTGATAATCGCCAGCTGGGCGCAGGATTCATGCCTGCTCAGCTGCCTGATAATCGCCCAGCTGGGCGCCCAGGATTCATGCCTGCTCATCTGCTGCCTGATAATCCAGCTGGGCTGATCATGCCTGCTCATCTGCCTGATAATCGCCAGCTGGGCGCAGGATTCATGCCTGCTCAGCTGCCTGATAATAATCAGCAGCTGGGCGCAGGATTCATGCCTGCTCAGCTCAGATGCCTGATGATCCAGCTGCCAGCAGGCTACGGGATCATGCCTGCTCAGCTGCCTGATAATCGCCAGCTGGGCACCTCATGCCTGCTCAGCTGCCTGATAATCGCCAGCTGGGCGCGCAGGATTCATGCCTGCTCATCTGCCTGATAATCGCCAGCTGGGCGCGCGGGATTCATGCCTGCTCAGCTGCCTGATAATCGCCAGCTGGGCGCAGGATTCATGCCTGCTCATCTGCCTGATAATCGCCAGCTGGGCGCGGGATTCATGCCTGCTCAGCTGCCTGATAATCGCCAGCTGGGCGCTGCAGGATTCATGCCTGCTCAGCTGCCTGATAATCGCCAGCTGGGCGCTGGGCGCAGGATTCATGCCTGCTCATCTGCCTGATAATCGCCAGCTGGGCGCGATTCATGCCTGCTCATCTTCATGCCCTGCTCATCTGCCTGATAATCGCCAGCTGGGCGCGCGTGATTCATGCCTGCTCAGCTGCCTGATAATCGCCAGCTGGGCGCGCTTCATTCATGCCTGCTCATCTGATAATAATCGCCAGCTGGGCGCGCGTGATTCATGCCTGCTCAGCTGCCTGATAATCGCCAGCTGGGCGCGGGATTCATTCATGCCTGCTCAGCTGCCTGATAATCGCCAGCTGGGCGCAGGATTCATGCCTGCTCATCTGCCTGATAATCGCCAGCTGGGCGCGCGATTCATGCCTGCTCATCTGCTGCCTGATAATCGCCAGCTGGGCGCGTGATTCATGCCTGCTCATCTGCCTGATAATCGCCAGCTGGGCGCAGGATTCATGCCTGCTCAGCTGCCTGATAATGCGCCAGCTGCTGATCATTCCAGCTGCTCGGCTGCGTGATTCATGCCTGCTCATCTGCCTGATAATCGCCAGCTGGGCGGCGCAGGGGATTCATGCCTGCTCAGCTGCCTGATAATCACCAGCTGGGCGCGCGGGATTCATGCCTGCTCAGCTGCCTGATAATCGCCAGCTGGGCGCGCAGGATTCATGCCTGCTCAGCTGCCTGATAATCGCCAGCTGGGCGCGCGCAGGATTCATGCCTGCTCATCTGCCTGATAATCCAGCTGGGCAGCTGGGCGCCTGCTCATTCATGCCTGCTCAGGCTGCCTGATAATCGCCAGCTGGGGCGCATGATTCATGCCTGCTCAGCTGCCTGATTCTTGCCAGCTGCAGGGCACATGATCCGTGCCTTCATGCCCTGATCATGCTGCAGTCACGTGATCAGCGCCTGCTGGGCAGCACCTGATTCATGCCTGCTCAGCTGCCTGATAATCGCCAGCTGGGCGCACGTGATTCATGCCTGCTCATCTGCCTGATAATCGCCAGCTGGGCGCGCCCTGGATTCATGCCTGCTCAGCTGCCTGATAATCGCCAGCTGGGCTGCGCAGGATTCATGCCTGCTCAGCTGCCTGATAATCGCCAGCTGGGCGCGGGATTCATGCCTGCTCAGCTGCCTGATAATCGCCAGCTGGGCGCAGGATTCATGCCTGCTCAGCTGCCTGATAATCGCCAGCTGGGCGCACGGGATTCATGCCTGCTCATCTGCCTGATAATCGCCAGCTGGGCGCGCAGGATTCATGCCTGCTCAGCTGCCTGATAATGATCGCCAGCTGGGCGCGGGATTCATGCCTGCTCATCTGCCTGATAATCGCCAGCTGGGCGCGGGATTCATGCCTGCTCATCTGCCTGATAATCGCCAGCTGGGCGCAGGATTCATGCCTGCTCAGCTGCCTGATAATCGCCAGCTGGGCGCGCTTCATGCCTCTCTCACCTGATCATGCCTGCTCAGCTGCCTGATAATGCCTGCCTGCCTGATAGCGCCTGCTGGGCATGATTCATTCCTGCTCAGCTGCCTGATAATCGCCAGCTGGGCGCAGGATTCATGCCTGCTCAGCTGCCTGATAATCGCCAGCTGGGCGCCAGCTGGGCGCATTTCATGCCTGCTCATCTGCCTGATAATGACCAGCTGGGCGCGCAGGATTCATGCCTGCTCATCTGCCTGATAATCGCCAGCTGGGCGCGCAGGATTCATGCCTGCTCATCTGCCTGATAATCGCCAGCTGGGCGGGCGCATGATTCATCATGCTCATCTGCCTGATAATCGCCAGCTGGGCTGATTCGCTGCCTGATTCATGCCTGCTGAGGCACATGATCCGTGCGGGAGGCTACCTGATCAGCACATGAGCAGTCACATGATCAGCGCCTCTCAGTCACCTGATCACTGCGCGACAGCCACGTGATCAGTGCCTGCTGAGTCACGTGATTAGCGCCTGCTCATCTGCCTGATAATCGCCAGCTGGGCGCGCAGGATTCATGCCTTCTCAGCTGCCTGATAATCGCCAGCTGGGCGGGCGCAGGATTCATGCCTGCTCATCTGCCTGATAATGACCAGCTGGGCGCCCAGGATTCATGCCTGCTCAGCTGCCTGATAATCGCCAGCTGGGCGCCCGCGATTCATGCCTGCTCAGCTGCCTGATAATCGCCAGCTGGGCGCGCAGGATTCATGCCTGCTCAGCTGCCTGATAATCGCCAGCTGGGCGCATGATTCATGCCTGCTCAGCTGCCTGATAATCGCCAGCTGGGCGCACCTGATTCATGCCTGCTCAGCTGCCTGATAATCGCCAGCTGGGATAATCGTCTGGGCGCTGATTCATGCCTGCTCATCTGCGCCTGATAATCGCCAGCTGGGCGCGGGATTCATGCCTGCTCATCTGCCTGATAATGCCCAGCTGGGCGCGGGATTCATGCCTGCTCAGCTGCCTGATAATCGCCAGCTGGGCGCGGGATTCATGCCTGCTCAGCTGCCTGATAATCGCCAGCTGGGCGCGATTCATGCCTGCTCATGCCTGCTCAGCTGCCTGATAATCATGCCTGCTCAGCTGCCTGATAATCATGCTGGGCGCCATTCATGCCTGCTCAGCTGCCTGATAATCGCCAGCTGGGCGCCTCTCATTCATGCCTGCTCAGCTGCCTGATAATCGCCAGCTGGGCGCGCGGATTCATGCCCTGCTCATCTGCCTGATAATCGCCAGCTGGGCGCGCAGGATTCATGCCTGCTCATCTGCCTGATAATCGCCAGCTGGGCGCATGCCTGCTCATCTGCCTGATTCATGCCTGCTCATGCCTGCATCTGCTGATAATCGCCAGCTGGGCGCGCAGGATTCATGCCTGCTCATCTGCCTGATAATCGCCAGCTGGGCGCATGAGGATTCATGCCTGCTCATGCTGCCAGCTGATTGATTGCCTGCTGAGGCACATGATCCGTGCGGGAGGCCTGCTCACCTGATCAATCATGAGCAGTCACATGATCAGCAGCCTCCTCAGTCACCTGATCACTGCATGACGGATAGCCACGTGATCAGTGCCTGCTGAGTCACGTGATTCATGCCTGCTCATCTGCTTGATAATGCGCCAGCTGGGCGCCCAGGATTCATGCCTTCTCAGCTGCCTGATAATCGCCAGCTGGGCGCGCAGGATTCATGCCTGCTCATCTGCTGCCTGTAATGACCAGCTGGGCGCGCCAGGATTCATGCCTGCTCAGCTGCCTGATAATCGCCAGCTGGGCGCGGATTCATGCCTGCTCATCTGCCTGATAATCGCCAGCTGGGCTGGGCGCCCAGGATTCATGCCTGCTCAGCTGCCTGATTCTTGCCTGCCAGCTGGGCGCTCATTCATGCCTGCTCATCTGCCTGATAATGCCAGCTGGGCGCAGCATTCATGCCTGCTCATCACCTGATCATCGCCAGCTGCCTGCTTCATGCCTGCTCATCTCTGCCTGATAATGCCAGCTGGGCGCGCGGATTCATGCCTGCTCATCTGCCTGATAATCGCCAGCTGGGCGCGGATTCATGCCTGCTCATCTGCCTGATAATCGCCAGCTGGGCGCGCAGGATTCATGCCTGCTCAGCTGCCTGATAATCGCCAGCTGGGCGCAGGGATTCATGCCTGCTCAGCTGCCTGATAATCGCCAGCTGGGCCGCGCAGGATTCATGCCTGCTCAGCTGCCTGATAATCGCCAGCTGGGCGCGCGCCTGCTCATGCCTGCTCAGCTGCCTGATAATCATGCCTGCTCAGCTGGGCTGGCTGCCAGCGATTCATGCCTGCCTCTTCATGCCTGCTCAGCTGCCTGATAATCGCCAGCTGGGCGCTGGGATCATGCCCTGCTCAGCTGCCTGATAATCGCCAGCTGGGCGCGCAGATTCATGCCTGCTCATCTGCCTGATAATCGCCAGCTGGGCGCGCAGGATTCATGCCTGCTCAGCTGCCTGATAATGATAATCCAGCTGGGCTGCATGATCATGATTCATGCCTGCTCTGCTCAGCTGCCTGATAATCATCCCAGCTGGGCGCGCCTGGATTCATGCCTGCTCATCTGCCTGATAATCGCCAGCTGGGCCGCGGATTCATGCCTGCTCAGCTGCCTGATAATCGCCAGCTGGGCGCACAGATTCATGCCTGCTCATCTGCCTGATAATCGCCAGCTGGGCGCCGTGATTCATGCCTGCTCATCTGCCTGATAATCCAGCCAGCTGGGCTGCAGGATTCATGCCTGCTCATCTGCCTGATTCATGCCTTCTCTGGGCTGCTGATAATCATGCCTGCTCATTCATGCCTGCTCATCTGCCTGATAATCGCCAGCTGGGCGCATGGATTCATGCCTGCTCAGCTGCCTGATAATGCCTGCTGGGCCTGCTGCACACGTGATTCATGCCTGCTCATCTGCCTGATAATGATCAGCCAGCTGGGCACCAGGATTCATGCCTGCTCAGCTGCCTGATATGCCCTGCTGGGCTGCGTGATTCATGCCTGCTCATCTGCGTGATTCATGCTGGGCTCATCATGCCTGCTCATGATAATAATGCCAGCTGGGCGCGGGATTCATGCCTGCTCAGCTGCCTGATAATCGCCAGCTGGGCGCGCCAGGATTCATGCCTGCTCAGCTGCCTGATAATCGCCAGCTGGGCGCGGGATTCATGCCTGCTCAGCTGCCTGATAATCGCCAGCTGGGCGCGCAGGATTCATGCCTGCTCATCTGCCTGATAATGCCAGCTGGGCGCATGATTCATGCCTGCTCTCATCTGCTGATCAGCACTGATCAGTCTGCAGCACCTGATCATGCAGCTCAGCATGGCAGCAGCCTCTCTGATCATCGCCAGCTGGGCGCTGCTCTGCTCAGCTGCGTGATAATCGCCAGCTGGGCGCGTGATTCATGCCTGCTCATCTGCCTGATAATCGCCAGCTGGGGGCGCGCAGGATTCATGCCTGCTCAGCTGCCTGATAATCGCCAGCTGGGCGCGCAGGATTCATGCCTGCTCAGCTGCCTGATAATCGCCAGCTGGGCGCGCGGGATTCATGCCTGCTCAGCTGCCTGATAATCGCCAGCTGGGCGCAGGATTCATGCCTGCTCAGCTGCCTGATAATCGCCAGCTGGGCGCGCAGATTCATGCCTGCTCAGCTGCCTGATAATCGCCAGCTGGGCAGCACAGGATTCATGCCTGCTCAGCTGCCTGATAATCGCCAGCTGGGCGCGCCCTGATTCATGCCTGCTCAGCTGCCTGATAATCGCCAGCTGGGCGCCGGGATTCATGCCTGCTCAGCTGCCTGATAATCGCCAGCTGGGCGCGGATTCATTCATGCCTGCTCAGCTGCCCTGATAATCACCAGCCTGGGCCTGATAATCGCCAGCTGGGCATGCCTGCTCATCTGCCTGATAATCGCCAGCTGGGCCGCAGGGATTCATGCCTGCTCATGCCTGATATCAGCTGGGCGCGCTGATTCATGCCTGCTCATCTGCTGATAATCGCCAGCTGGGCGCCCTGCTCATGCCTGCCTGATAATGCCATAAGCTGCCAGCATGATTCATGCCTGCTCAGCTGCCTGATTCATCGCCTGCTGGGCACATGATCCAGTGCCTGCTCATGCCTGATCAGCTGCACATGATCATGCGCCTCTGGGCCACCTGATTCATGCCTGCTCAGCTGCGTGATAATCGCCAGCTGGGCGCGTGATTCATGCCTGCTCATCTGCCTGATAATCGCCAGCTGGGCGCGCAGGATTCATGCCTGCTCAGCTGCCTGATAATCGCCAGCTGGGCTGGCGCAGGATTCATGCCTGCTCAGCTGCCTGATAATGACCAGCTGGGCGCATGATTCATGCCTGCTCAGCTGCCTGATCAGCTGGGCCTGATTCATGCCTGCTCAGCTGCGCCTAATCATCCAGCTGGGCGCCTGATTCATGCCTGCTCATCTGCCTGATAATCGCCAGCTGGGCGCCAGGATTCATGCCTGCTCAGCTGCCTGATAATGCCAGCTGGGCGCGCAGGATTCATGCCTGCTCATCTGCCTGATAATCGCCAGCTGGGCGCGCGGGATTCATGCCTGCTCAGGCTGCCTGATAATCGCCAGCTGGGCGCGCACATGATTCATGCCTGCTCAGCTGCCTGATAATCGCCAGCTGGGCGCGCAGGATTCATGCCTGCTCAGCTGCCTGATCATGTCACAGCTGGGCGCAGCATGCCTGCTCATCTGCCTGATAATGCCAGCTGGGCACGTGATTCATGCCTGCTCATCTGCCTGATAATGCTGCCAGCTGGGCTGGGCAGCAGGATTCATGCCTGCTCAGCTGCCTGATAATCGCCAGCTGGGCGCGCAGGATTCATGCCTGCTCATCTGCCTGATAATCGCCAGCTGGGCGCGCCCAGGATTCATGCCTGCTCAGCTGCCTGATAATCGCCAGCTGGGCGCAGGATTTCATGCCTGCTCATCTGCTGATGATAAGCTCACCAGCTGGGCTGCCTGCTCATGCAGATAATCGCCAGCTGGGCTCTGGATTCATGCCTGCTCAGCTGCCTGATAATCGCCAGCTGGGCGCCTGCTGATTCATGCCTGCTCATCTGCCTGATAATCGCCAGCTGGGCGCCAGGATTCATGCCTTCTCAGCTGCCTGATAATCGCCAGCTGGGCGCCAGGATTCATGCCTGCTCATCTGCCTGATAATGACCAGCTGGGCGCGCAGGATTCATGCCTGCTCAGCTGCCTGATAATCGCCAGCTGGGCGCCAGGATTCA